>NC_143476.1:1549053-1651553 GCF_987193195.1 Phasianus colchicus
GGCCCAAATGCCAAACCTTGCACTTGGCTGTGCTGAACCTCATCAGGTTCACCCAGGCCCACCTCTCAAGTCTGCTGAGCTCAAACAGATGTCATTTTTCTCGTGTCCTTCCATTCCGAGTCCATCTGTTCCCCAAAGCAAAAGAATTTGGAGGGAACCACCGACAGTTATGTGAGCGATTTCAGCGTCTATTTCTGATCATGGCAACAACTTCAGAGGTCACACTTAATTTACGGTGCCCGTTGTAATTCTGACCAAGGCTGCAGTTGCAGCTGACTTCCCAAGGCTGCAAGACGTGGTGGTGACACAGCCTTGTGCTTCTGCATTGGTGCTCATCCCACGTTTCCTTTCTCTGTCTCGCAGGTCAGCTCCTGCTGGAAGCAGATGGTATCCCAGTGTGAATGAAGGTCAGTGCAGGAGCAGCTGCTGATGGGAGGAAGGAAGTCCATGCTGAAGAGCTCTGAAGCATCTGCAGGTATGGTTCTGGAGGAGGCAGCAGTGATGTCGGAGGGCTCCCAGCAGGAAGCTGTCTCATCCAAATGCTTTCTGAGTGGTTGGAAGGGATCTTTCTGCATGACAGCAGCACCAGCTGCTTGCTTCAAATGCTGCAAAGACAAGGATTAGCACGAGTTCCAGTATCTACAGTATCATCACGAATCACGATAGGATTACAATGTGTCCTCATACAAACGCAGCCATTTCTCTCTGAGTCCAGAGGCTGTCCGGAAAGCATCTTTGAGGTCTCTCACACCAAACCACTGCTGTCCGTGTGGGATCTGACTCATTAGGGTATAGGGGTTAGGAACCACAGGCTGTCTTTTGAGAACGGGTTCAGTCATTTCCTTACATCTTGCACCAGCCGATACGTGCCGTCTGCCTTCCGTGCCGACAGGATTGGGGTGTTATAAGGCCACAGACAAGGTTCCAGAAGACCATCCTTAAGCACTGTCTGTGTTACAGCTTTTAGACCCACTCTCCCTTCTAAGGCTATGGGATATTGTTGCTGTTTCACAGCTCCACTCCCTCCTTGGGCAGTTCTTTGTAAGGGAAAATTGTGAGTCCACCCCGATTTCCTTCCCCTGCCCACACCTTTGGATTCATTTCTTCTTCATCACAGCTGTTAACACATTCATTGACCCCTGATATCTGTTTCACAGACTTGCAGCTGTAATCCTCATTTAACTGTTAAATCTCTCCCCCATAAATCGGTCCCTGCTTCAGGCACAGAGAACAATTGCCCTGCAACTATTTTATCTTTCCATTTTAGTTCTGTGGTCTCCAAGAGTGGAGCTGTCATTTCTGATCCCTCAGCCCCAGTTATGCACAACAGCCACATCCAGATACACGTCTGGTACCTCTGAACTAGCTAATGCTGCAGGATGGAATGTTGTTTCTGCACTGGCTATCAAATGTGGGATTGCTCTGAAGCAGTACAGCACAATGTGTTTTGTAATTTGCCCTTAGAAACAGTTTGAAAAAGTAGAAAGACTTTATTAATATTAGTAAAAAGAAGTTATTTCATAACATATTTTAGAAATACAGTTGTTCAATCATGTGATCAATTCTCACTTACAGAACTGTAATAGTTACAAATTGCATGGGTTTAGTATTAAGGACCAGAAAGCATGTTGTAAGGCCATTCTGTTTGGATAGGAGAAGCTCAGCAAAAGAAAAACAGACTCCAAAGAAGCCAGGGCCTCCACACAAGGCCGAACTGACTCACTCTGTGGGCAGGTTGGGATGCAACAGGCAGGCATCAAGAGACTCCCCTCTGTCCTCCTTCCAAACTTCTCTCTCTTCAGGGATGAGCAGGTGTCCAGAAATAGTGGCCAAGTGTTGATACGCAGCTGGCAGACGTTCAATAATTAGCAGTATACCTGCTGAGCTAGCAACAATTGGTGTTTAGCCAGTCACACACAGAATGGCCCGGGTGGGAAGGGACCTCAAGGATCAGGAATCTCCAACTCCCTGCCACAGGCAGGGACACCAGCCTCTGCAGCACTGCACATATGCACACGGCTGGATAGAAACAGCAGTGTGGGAAAAAACTGTATGTTGTGGATGAAAAGGGTGAATCAGAATGGCTTAACAGGTGTCCCACAAGGAAAAGCAATCCCTTACCTGCTGTGCCATGCTCATGGCACCAGCAATGCAGATGCCAGCAGCTGATGCCCACAAGGACAGCCAGCCTGGACTTATTTTCATTACATATCTTTGTCCTGATGTCCTTCTAGAAGCTGGAACATTTCTCCCTCTGAGCAGCAGAGGGCAGGAGAGATCCAAGGTGAGGGCACACTCTCCTCTATTTATCTAGCACTGAAAGATTAAGACAAAATGAAAACCAGATGTGTTTCCCTGCCCATGGCAAACACCAGCCTTTCCATCCTTACAGTCTTCCTGACTTCAGCAGCAATGGAATCAACATCCCACACACCTTTGCCATGTCTGGCAGAGGTTGCAGCTCTTTCTCTTGCATACCTCTTGCTTTCAAGTCAACAGTGACTGTGTCACACAAGGAAAAGCAATCTTTTACCTGCTGTGCCATGCTCGAGGCAGCAGCAATGCAGATGCCAGCAGCTGATGCCCACAAGGACAGCCAGCCTGCACTTATTTTCATTACATATCTTTGTCCTGATGTCCTTCTAGAAGCTTGGACATTTCTCCATCTCAGCAGAAGTGGGCAGGAGGGGTCCAAGATGAGGGCACACTCTCCTCTTTTTCTGGCACACAAAGACAAAGAGAAGATGAAAACCAGATGTGTTTCCCAGCCCATGGCAAACACCAGAATTTCCATCCTTACAGTCTTCCTGACTTCAGCAATAATTGAAACAACATCCCACGCACCTTTGCCATGTCTGGCAGAGGTTGCAGCTCTTTCTATTGCATCCCTCTAGCTTTCAAGTCAAGAGCTCCTGTGTCACACAAGGAAAAGCAATCTTTTACCTGCTTTGCCATGCTCATGGCAGCAGCAATGCAGATGCCAGCAGCAGATGCCCACAAGGACAGCCAGCCTGGACTTATTTTCATTACATATCTTTGTCCTGATGTCCATCTACAAGCTTGGAAATTTCTCCATCTCAGCAGAAGTGGGCAGCAGGGGTTCAAGGTGAGGGCACACTCTGCTCTTTATCTGGCACTCAAAGAGAAAGAGAAAATGAAAACCAGATGTGTTTCCCTGCCCATGGCAAACACCAGCCTTTCCATCCTTACAGTCCTTCCTGACATCAGCACTAACTCAAACAACATCCCACTCACCTTTGCCATGTCTGGCAGAGGTTGCAGCTCTTTCTATTGCATCCCTCTAGGTTTCAAGTCAAGAGCTCCTGTGTCACACAAGGAAAAGCAATCTTTTACCTGCTGTGCCATGCTCATGGCAGCAGCAATGCAGATGCCAGCAGCTGATGCCCACAAGGACAGCCAGCCTGGACTTATTTTCATTACACTTCTTTGTCCTGATGTCCTTCTAGAAGCTTGGACATTTCTCCCTCTCAGCAGCACAGGGGAGGAGAGCTCCAAGGTGAGGGCCAACTATCCCATGTTTATCTGGCACTCAAAGAGAAAGAGAAAATGAAAACCAGATGTGTTTCCCTGCCCATGGCAAACACCAGCCTTTCCATCCTTACAGTCTTCCTGACTTCAGCAATAATTGAAACAACATCCCACTCACCTTTGCCATGTCTGGCAGAGGTTGCAGCTCTTTCTATTGCATCCCTCTAGCTTTCAAGTCAAGAGCTCCTGTGTCACACAAGGAAAAGCAATCTTTTACCTGCTTTGCCATGCTCAAGGCAGCAGCAATGCAGATGCCAGCAGCAGATGCCCACAAGGACAGCCAGGCTGGACTTATCTTCATTAAATATCTTTGTCCTGATGTCTTTCCAGAAGCTGGGACATTTCTCCATCTCAGCAGAAGAGGGCAGGAGGGGTCCAAGGTGAGGGCACACTCTGCTCTTTATCTGGCACTCGAAGAGAAAGAGAAAATGAAAACCAGATGTGTTTCCCTCCCCATGGCAAACACCAGCCTTTCCATCCTTACAGTCCTCCTGACATCAGCACTAACTGAAACAACATCCCACTCACCTTTGCCATGTCTGGCAGAGGTTGCAGCTCTTTCTATTGCATCCCTCTAGCTTTCAAGTCAAGAGCTCCTGTGTCACACAAGGAAAAGCAATCTTTTACCTGCTGTGCCATGCTCATGGCAGCAGCAATGCAGATGCCAGCAGCTGATGCCCACAAGGACAGCCAGCCTGGACTTATTTTCATTACATGTCTTTGTCTTGATGTCCTTCTAGAAGCTTGGACATTTCTCCATCTCAGCAGCAGAGGGCAAGAGAGTTCCAAGTTGAGGGCAAACTATCCCATGTTTATCTGGCACTCAAAGAGAAAGAGAAAATGAAAACCAGATGTGTTTCCCTGCCCATGGCAAACACCAGCCTTTCCATCCTTACAGTCCTCCTGACATCAGCACTAATTGAAACAACATCCCACTCACCTTTGCCATGTCTGGCAGAGGTTGCAGCTCTTTCTATTGCATCCCTCTAGCTTTCAAGTCAAGAGCTCCTGTGTCACACAAGGAAAAGCAATCTTTTACCTGCTGTGCCATGCTCATGGCAGCAGCAATGCAGATGCCAGCAGCAGATGCCCACAAGGACAGCCAGCCTGGACTTATTTTCATTACATATCTTTGTCCTGATGTCCTTCTAGAAGCTTGGACATTTCTCCATCTCAGCAGCAGAGGAAAAGAGAGTTCCAAGTTGAGGGCAAACTATCCCATGTTTATCTGGCACTCAAAGAGAAAGAGAAAATGAAAACCAGATGTGTTTCCCTGCCCATGGCAAACACCAGCCTTTCCATCCTTACAGTCTTCCTGACTTCAGCAATAATTGAAACAACATCCCACTCACCTTTGCCATGTCTGGCAGAGGTTGCAGCTCTTTCTATTGCATCCCTCTAGCTTTCAAGTCAAGAGCTCCTGTGTCACACAAGGAAAAGCAATCTTTTACCTGCTTTGCCATGCTCATGGCAGCAGCAATGCAGATGCCAGCAGCTGATGCCCACAAGGACAGCCAGCCTGGACTTATTTTCATTACATATATTTGTCCTGATGTCCTTCTACAAGCTGGAACATTTCTCCATCTCAACAGAAGAGGGCAGGAGGGGTCCAAGGTGAGGGCACACTCTCCCCTGTTTATCTGGCACTCAAAGAGAAAGAGAAAATGAAAACCAGATGTGTTTCCCTGCCCATGGCAAACACCAGCCTTTCCATCCTTACAGTCTTCCTGACTTCAGCAATAATTGAAACAACATCCCACTCACCTTTGCCATGTCTGGCAGAGGTTGCAGCTCTTTCTATTGCATCCCTCTAGCTTTCAAGTCAAGAGCTCCTGTGTCACACAAGGAAAAGCAATCTTTTACCTGCTTTGCCATGCTCATGGCAGCAGCAATGCAGATGCCAGCAGCAGATGCCCACAAGGACAGCCAGCCTGGACTTATTTTCATTACATATCTTTGTCCTGATGTCCTTCTAGAAGCTTGGACATTTCTCCATCTCAGCAGAAGTGGGCAGGAGGGGTCCAAGGTAAGGGCACACTCTGCTCTTTATCTGGCACTCAAAGAGAAAGAGAAAATGAAAACCAGATGTGTTTCCCTGCCCATGGCAAACACCAGCCTTTCCATCCTTACAGTCCTCCTGACATCAGCACTAACTGAAACAACATCCCACTCACCCTTGCCATGTCTGGCAGAGGTTGCAACTCTTTCTATTGCATCCCTCTAGCTTTCAAGTCAAGAGCTCCTGTGTCACACAAGGAAAAGCAATCTTTTACCTGCTGTGCCATGCTCATGGCAGCAGCAATGCAGATGCCAGCAGCTGATGCCCACAAGGACAGCCAGCCTGGACTTATTTTCATTACATATCTTTGTCTTGATGTCCTTCTAGAAGCTTGGACATTTCTCCATCTCAGCAGCAGAGGGCAAGAGAGTTCCAAGTTGAGGGCAAACTATCCCATGTTTATCTGGCATTCAAAGAGAAAGAGAAAATGAAAACCAGATGTGTTTCCCTGCCCATGGCAAACACCAGCCTTTCCATCCTTACAGTCCTTCCTGACATCAGCACTAATTGAAACAACATCCCACTCACCCTTGCCATGTCTGCCAGAGGTTGCAGCTCTTTCTATTGCATCCCTCTAGCTTTCAAGTCAAGAGCTCCTGTGTCACACAAGGAAAAGCAATCTTTTACCTGCTTTGCCATGCTCAAGGCAGCAGCAATGCAGATGCCAGCAGCAGATGCCCACAAGGACAGCCAGCCTGGACTTATCTTCATTAAATATCTTTGTCCTGATGTCTTTCCCGAAGCTGGGACATTTCTCCATCTCAGCAGAAGAGGGCAGGAGGGGTCCAAGGTGAGGGCACACTCTGCTCTTTATCTGGCACTCGAAGAGAAAGAGAAAATGAAAACCAGATGTGTTTCCCTGCCCATGGCAAACACCAGCCTTTCCATCCTTACAGTCCTCCTGACATCAGCACTAATTGAAACAACATCCCACTCACCTTTGCCATGTCTGGCAGAGGTTGCAGCTCTTTCTATTGCATCCCTCTAGCTTTCAAGTCAAGAGCTCCTGTGTCACACAAGGAAAAGCAATCTTTTACCTGCTGTGCCATGCTCATGGCAGCAGCAATGCAGATGCCAGCAGCAGATGCCCACAAGGACAGCCAGCCTGGACTTATTTTCATTACATATCTTTGTCCTGATGTCTTTCCCGAAGCTGGGACATTTCTCCATCTCAGCAGCAGAGGGCAAGAGAGTTCCAAGTTGATGGCAAACTCTCGCCTGTTTATCTGGCACTCAAAGAGAAAGAGAAAATGAAAACCAGATGTGTTTCCCTGCCCATGGCAAACACCAGCCTTTCCATCCTTACAGTCTTCCTGACTTCAGCAATAATTGAAACAACATCCCACTCACCTTTGCCATGTCTGGCAGAGGTTGCAGCTCTTTCTATTGCATCCCTCTAGCTTTCAAGTCAAGAGCTCCTGTGTCACACAAGGAAAAGCAATCTTTTACCTGCTGTGCCATGCTCATGGCAGCAGCAATGCAGATGCCAGCAGCTGATGCCCACAAGGACAGCCAGCCTGGACTTATTTTCATTACATATCTTTGTCCTGATGTCCTTCTACAAGCTGGAACATTTCTCCATCTCAACAGAAGAGGGCAGGAGGGGTCCAAGGTGAGGGCACACTCTCCCCTGTTTATCTGGCACTCAAAGAGAAAGAGAAAATGAAAACCAGATGTGTTTCCCTGCCCATGGCAAACACCAGCCTTTCCATCCTTACAGTCTTCCTGACTTCAGCAATAATTGAAACAACATCCCACTCACCTTTGCCATGTCTGGCAGAGGTTGCAGCTCTTTCTATTGCATCCCTCTAGCTTTCAAGTCAAGAGCTCCTGTGTCACACAAGGAAAAGCAATCTTTTACCTGCTTTGCCATGCTCATGGCAGCAGCAATGCAGATGCCAGCAGCAGATGCCCACAAGGACAGCCAGCCTGGACTTATCTTCATTAAATATCTTTGTCCTGATGTCTTTCCAGAAGCTGGGACATTTCTCCATCTCAGCAGAAGAGGGCAGGAGGGGTCCAAGGTGAGGGCACACTCTGCTCTTTATCTGGCACTCGAAGAGAAAGAGAAAATGGAAACCAGATGTGTTTCCCTGCCCATGGCAAACACCAGCCTTTCCATCCTTACAGTCCTCCTGACATCAGCACTAACTGAAACAACATCCCACTCACCTTTGCCATGTCTGGCAGAGGTTGCAGCTCTTTCTATTGCATCCCTCTAGCTTTCAAGTCAAGAGCTCCTGTGTCACACAAGGAAAAGCAATCTTTTACCTGCTTTGCCATGCTCATGGCAGCAGCAATGCAGATGCCAGCAGCTGATGCCCACAAGGACAGACAGCCTGGACTTATTTTCATTACATATCTTTGTCCTGATGTCCTTCTAGAAGCTTGGACATTTCTCTATCTCAGCAGAAGTGGGCAGGAGGGGTCCAAGGTAAGGGCACACTCTGCTCTTTATCTGGCACTCAAAGAGAAAGAGAAAATGAAAACCAGATGTGTTTCCCTGCCCATGGCAAACACCAGCCTTTCCATCCTTACAGTCCTCCTGACATCAGCACTAACTGAAACAACATCCCACTCACCCTTGCCATGTCTGGCAGAGGTTGCAACTCTTTCTATTGCATCCCTCTAGCTTTCAAGTCAAGAGCTCCTGTGTCACACAAGGAAAAGCAATCTTTTACCTGCTGTGCCATGCTCATGGCAGCAGCAATGCAGATGCCAGCAGCTGATGCCCACAAGGACAGCCAGCCTGGACTTATTTTCATTACATATCTTTGTCTTGATGTCCTTCTAGAAGCTTGGACATTTCTCCATCTCAGCAGCAGAGGGCAAGAGAGTTCCAAGTTGAGGGCAAACTATCCCATGTTTATCTGGCATTCAAAGAGAAAGAGAAAATGAAAACCAGATGTGTTTCCCTGCCCATGGCAAACACCAGCCTTTCCATCCTTACAGTCCTTCCTGACATCAGCACTAATTGAAACAACATCCCACTCACCCTTGCCATGTCTGGCAGAGGTTGCAGCTCTTTCTATTGCATCCCTCTAGCTTTCAAGTCAAGAGCTCCTGTGTCACACAAGGAAAAGCAATCTTTTACCTGCTTTGCCATGCTCAAGGCAGCAGCAATGCAGATGCCAGCAGCAGATGCCCACAAGGACAGCCAGCCTGGAATTATCTTCATTAAATATCTTTGTCCTGATGTCTTTCCAGAAGCTGGGACATTTCTCCATCTCAGCAGAAGAGGGCAGGAGGGGTCCAAGGTGAGGGCACACTCTGCTCTTTATCTGGCACTCGAAGAGAAAGAGAAAATGAAAACCAGATGTGTTTCCCTGCCCATGGCAAACACCAGCCTTTCCATCCTTACAGTCCTCCTGACATCAGCACTAACTGAAACAACATCCCACTCACCTTTGCCATGTCTGGCAGAGGTTGCAGCTCTTTCTATTGCATCCCTCTAGCTTTCAAGTCAAGAGCTCCTGTGTCACACAAGGAAAAGCAATCTTTTACCTGCTGTGCCATGCTCATGGCAGCAGCAATGCAGATGCCAGCAGCTGATGCCCACAAGGACAGCCAGCCTGGACTTATTTTCATTACATATCTTTGTCTTGATGTCCTTCTAGAAGCTTGGACATTTCTCCATCTCAGCAGCAGAGGGCAAGAGAGTTCCAAGTTGAGGGCAAACTATCCCATGTTTATCTGGCATTCAAAGAGAAAGAGAAAATGAAAACCAGATGTGTTTCCCTGCCCATGGCAAACACCAGCCTTTCCATCCTTACAGTCCTTCCTGACATCAGCACTAATTGAAACAACATCCCACTCACCCTTGCCATGTCTGGCAGAGGTTGCAGCTCTTTCTATTGCATCCCTCTAGCTTTCAAGTCAAGAGCTCCTGTGTCACACAAGGAAAAGCAATCTTTTACCTGCTTTGCCATGCTCAAGGCAGCAGCAATGCAGATGCCAGCAGCAGATGCCCACAAGGACAGCCAGCCTGGAATTATCTTCATTAAATATCTTTGTCCTGATGTCTTTCCAGAAGCTGGGACATTTCTCCATCTCAGCAGAAGAGGGCAGGAGGGGTCCAAGGTGAGGGCACACTCTCCCCTGTTTATCTGGCACTCGAAGAGAAAGAGAAAATGAAAACCAGATGTGTTTCCCTGCCCATGGCAAACACCAGCCTTTCCATCCTTACAGTCCTCCTGACATCAGCACTAACTGAAACAACATCCCACTCACCTTTGCCATGTCTGGCAGAGGTTGCAGCTCTTTCTATTGCATCCCTCTAGCTTTCAAGTCAAGAGCTCCTGTGTCACACAAGGAAAAGCAATCTTTTACCTGCTGTGCCATGCTCATGGCAGCAGCAATGCAGATGCCAGCAGCTGATGCCCACAAGGACAGCCAGCCTGGACTTATTTTCATTACATATCTTTGTCTTGATGTCCTTCTAGAAGCTTGGACATTTCTCCATCTCAGCAGAAGAGGGCAAGAGAGTTCCAAGTTGAGGGCAAACTATCCCATGTTTATCTGGCACTCAAAGAGAAAGAGAAAATGAAAACCAGATGTGTTTCCCTGCCCATGGCAAACACCAGCCTTTCCATCCTTACAGTCCTCCTGACATCAGCACTAATTGAAACAACATCCCACTCACCTTTGCCATGTCTGGCAGAGGTTGCAGCTCTTTCTATTGCATCCCTCTAGCTTTCAAGTCAAGAGCTCCTGTGTCACACAAGGAAAAGCAATCTTTTACCTGCTTTGCCATGCTCATGGCAGCAGCAATGCAGATGCCAGCAGCAGATGCCCACAAGGACAGCCAGCCTGGACTTATTTTCATTACATATCTTTGTCCTGATGTCCTTCTAGAAGCTTGGACATTTCTCCCTCTCAGCAGCAGAGGGCAAGAGAGTTCCAAGTTGATGGCAAACTATCCCATGTTTATCTGGCACTCAAAGAGAAAGAGAAAATGAAAACCAGATGTGTTTCCCTGCCCATGGCAAACACCAGCCTTTCCATCCTTACAGTCTTCCTGACTTCAGCAATAATTGAAACAACATCCCACTCACCTTTGCCATGTCTGGCAGAGGTTGCAGCTCTTTCTATTGCATCCCTCTAGCTTTCAAGTCAAGAGCTCCTGTGTCACACAAGGAAAAGCAATCTTTTACCTGCTGTGCCATGCTCATGGCAGCAGCAATGCAGATGCCAGCAGCTGATGCCCACAAGGACAGCCAGCCTGGACTTATTTTCATTACATATATTTGTCCTGATGTCCTTCTACAAGCTGGAACATTTCTCCATCTCAACAGAAGAGGGCAGGAGGGGTCCAAGGTGAGGGCACACTCTCCCCTGTTTATCTGGCACTCAAAGAGAAAGAGAAAATGAAAACCAGATGTGTTTCCCTGCCCATGGCAAACACCAGCCTTTCCATCCTTACAGTCTTCCTGACTTCAGCAATAATTGAAACAACATCCCACTCACCTTTGCCATGTCTGGCAGAGGTTGCAGCTCTTTCTATTGCATCCCTCTAGCTTTCAAGTCAAGAGCTCCTGTGTCACACAAGGAAAAGCAATCTTTTACCTGCTTTGCCATGCTCATGGCAGCAGCAATGCAGATGCCAGCAGCTGATGCCCACAAGGACAGCCAGCCTGGACTTATCTTCATTAAATATCTTTGTCCTGATGTCTTTCCAGAAGCTGGGACATTTCTCCATCTCAGCAGAAGAGGGCAGGAGGGGTCCAAGGTGAGGGCACACTCTGCTCTTTATCTGGCACTCGAAGAGAAAGAGAAAATGGAAACCAGATGTGTTTCCCTGCCCATGGCAAACACCAGCCTTTCCATCCTTACAGTCCTCCTGACATCAGCACTAACTGAAACAACATCCCACTCACCTTTGCCATGTCAGGCAGAGGTTGCAGCTCTTTCTATTGCATCCCTCTAGCTTTCAAGTCAAGAGCTCCTGTGTCACACAAGGAAAAGCAATCTTTTACCTGCTTTGCCATGCTCATGGCAGCAGCAATGCAGATGCCAGCAGCTGATGCCCACAAGGACAGACAGCCTGGACTTATTTTCATTACATATCTTTGTCCTGATGTCCTTCTACAAGCTTGGACATTTCTCCATCTCAGCAGAAGTGGGCAGCAGGGTTTCAAGGTGAGGGCACACTCTCCTCTTTATCTGGCACTCAAAGAGAAAGAGAAAATGAAAACCAGATGTGTTTCCCTGCCCATGGCAAACACCAGCCTTTCCATCCTTACAGTCCTCCTGACATCAGCACTAATTGAAACAACATCCCACTCACCCTTGCCATGTCTGCCAGAGGTTGCAGCTCTTTCTATTGCATCCCTCTAGCTTTCAAGTCAAGAGCTCCTGTGTCACACAAGGAAAAGCAATCTTTTACCTGCTGTGCCATGCTCATGGCAGCAGCAATGCAGATGCCAGCAGCTGATGCCCACAAGGACAGCCAGCCTGGACTTATTTTCATTACATATCTTTGTCCTGATGTCTTTCCAGAAGCTGGGACATTTCTCCATCTCAGCAGAAGAGGGCAGGAGGGGTCCAAGGTGAGGGCACACTCTGCTCTTTATCTGGCACTCAAAGAGAAAGAGAAAATGAAAACAAGATGTGTTTCCCTGCCCAAGGCAAACACCAGACTTTCCATCCTTACAGTCTTCCTGACTTCAGCACTAATTGAAACAACATCCCACTCACCCTTGCCATGTCTGCCAGAGGTTGCAGCTCTTTCTATTGCATCCCTCTAGCTTTCAAGTCAAGAGCTCCTGTGTCACACAAGGAAAAGCAATCTTTTACCTGCTGTGCCATGCTCATGGCAGCAGCAATGCAGATGCCAGCAGCTGATGCCCACAAGGACAGCCAGCCTGGACTTATTTTCATTACATATCTTTGTCCTGATGTCCTTCTAGAAGCTTGGACATTTCTCCATCTCAGCAGAAGAGGGCAGGAGGGGTCCAAGGTGAGGGCAAGCTCTGCTCTTTATCTGGCACTCAAAGAGAAAGAGAAAATGAAAACCAGATGTGTTTCCCTGCCCATGGCAAACACCAGCCTTTCCATCCTTACAGTCCTCCTGACATCAGCACTAATTGAAACAACATCCCACTCACCCTTGCCATGTCTGCCAGAGGTTGCAGCTCTTTCTATTGCATCCCTCTAGCTTTCAAGTCAAGAGCTCCTGTGTCACACAAGGAAAAGCAATCTTTTACCTGCTGTGCCATGCTCATGGCAGCAGCAATGCAGATGCCAGCAGCTGATGCCCACAAGGACAGCCAGCCTGGACTTATTTTCATTACATATCTTTGTCCTGATGTCCTTCTACAAGCTGGGACATTTCTCCATCTCAGCAGAAGAGGGCAGGAGGGGTCCAAGGTGAGGGCACACTCTGCTCTTTATCTGGCACTCAAAGAGAAAGAGAAAATGAAAACAAGATGTGTTTCCCTGCCCAAGGCAAACACCAGACTTTCCATCCTTACAGTCTTCCTGACTTCAGCAATAATTGAAACAACATCCCACTCACCTTTGCCATGTCTGGCAGAGGTTGCAGCTCTTTCTATTGCATCCCTCTAGCTTTCAAGTCAAGAGCTCCTGTGTCACACAAGGAAAAGCAATCTTTTACCTGCTGTGCCATGCTCATGGCAGCAGCAATGCAGATGCCAGCAGCTGATGCCCACAAGGACAGCCAGCCTGGACTTATCTTCATTAAATATCTTTGTCCTGATGTCTTTCCAGAAGCTGGGACATTTCTCCATCTCAGCAGAAGAGGGTAGGAGGGGTCCAAGGTGAGGGCACACTCTGCTCTTTATCTGGCACTCGAAGAGAAAGAGAAAATGGAAACCAGATGTGTTTCCCTGCCCATGGCAAACACCAGCCTTTCCATCCTTACAGTCCTCCTGACATCAGCACTAACTGAAACAACATCCCACTCACCTTTGCCATGTCTGGCAGAGGTTGCAGCTCTTTCTATTGCATCCCTCTAGCTTTCAAGTCAAGAGCTCCTGTGTCACACAAGGAAAAGCAATCTTTTACCTGCTTTGCCATGCTCATGGCAGCAGCAATGCAGATGCCAGCAGCTGATGCCCACAAGGACAGACAGCCTGGACTTATTTTCATTACATATCTTTGTCCTGATGTCCTTCTAGAAGCTTGGACATTTCTCCATCTCAGCAGAAGTGGGCAGGAGGGGTCCAAGGTAAGGGCACACTCTGCTCTTTATCTGGCACTCAAAGAGAAAGAGAAAATGAAAACCAGATGTGTTTCCCTGCCCATGGCAAACACCAGCCTTTCCATCCTTACAGTCCTCCTGACATCAGCACTAACTGAAACAACATCCCACTCACCCTTGCCATGTCTGGCAGAGGTTGCAACTCTTTCTATTGCATCCCTCTAGCTTTCAAGTCAAGAGCTCCTGTGTCACACAAGGAAAAGCAATCTTTTACCTGCTGTGCCATGCTCATGGCAGCAGCAATGCAGATGCCAGCAGCTGATGCCCACAAGGACAGCCAGCCTGGACTTATTTTCATTACATATCTTTGTCTTGATGTCCTTCTAGAAGCTTGGACATTTCTCCATCTCAGCAGCAGAGGGCAAGAGAGTTCCAAGTTGAGGGCAAACTATCCCATGTTTATCTGGCATTCAAAGAGAAAGAGAAAATGAAAACCAGATGTGTTTCCCTGCCCATGGCAAACACCAGCCTTTCCATCCTTACAGTCCTTCCTGACATCAGCACTAATTGAAACAACATCCCACTCACCCTTGCCATGTCTGGCAGAGGTTGCAGCTCTTTCTATTGCATCCCTCTAGCTTTCAAGTCAAGAGCTCCTGTGTCACACAAGGAAAAGCAATCTTTTACCTGCTGTGCCATGCTCATGGCAGCAGCAATGCAGATGCCAGCAGCTGATGCCCACAAGGACAGCCAGCCTGGACTTATTTTCATTACATATATTTGTCCTGATGTCCTTCTACAAGCTGGAACATTTCTCCATCTCAACAGAAGAGGGCAGGAGGGGTCCAAGGTGAGGGCACACTCTCCCCTGTTTATCTGGCACTCAAAGAGAAAGAGAAAATGAAAACCAGATGTGTTTCCCTGCCCATGGCAAACACCAGCCTTTCCATCCTTACAGTCTTCCTGACTTCAGCAATAATTGAAACAACATCCCACTCACCTTCGCCATGTCTGGCAGAGGTTGCAGCTCTTTCTATTGCATCCCTCTAGCTTTCAAGTCAAGAGCTCCTGTGTCACACAAGGAAAAGCAATCTTTTACCTGCTTTGCCATGCTCATGGCAGCAGCAATGCAGATGCCAGCAGCAGATGCCCACAAGGACAGCCAGCCTGGACTTATCTTCATTAAATATCTTTGTCCTGATGTCTTTCCAGAAGCTGGGACATTTCTCCATCTCAGCAGAAGAGGGCAGGAGGGGTCCAAGGTGAGGGCACACTCTGCTCTTTATCTGGCACTCGAAGAGAAAGAGAAAATGGAAACCAGATGTGTTTCCCTGCCCATGGCAAACACCAGCCTTTCCATCCTTACAGTCCTCCTGACATCAGCACTAACTGAAACAACATCCCACTCACCTTTGCCATGTCTGGCAGAGGTTGCAGCTCTTTCTATTGCATCCCTCTAGCTTTCAAGTCAAGAGCTCCTGTGTCACACAAGGAAAAGCAATCTTTTACCTGCTTTGCCATGCTCATGGCAGCAGCAATGCAGATGCCAGCAGCTGATGCCCACAAGGACAGACAGCCTGGACTTATTTTCATTACATATCTTTGTCCTGATGTCCTTCTACAAGCTTGGACATTTCTCCATCTCAGCAGAAGTGGGCAGCAGGGTTTCAAGGTGAGGGCACACTCTCCTCTTTATCTGGCACTCAAAGAGAAAGAGAAAATGAAAACCAGATGTGTTTCCCTGCCCATGGCAAACACCAGCCTTTCCATCCTTACAGTCCTCCTGACATCAGCACTAATTGAAACAACATCCCACTCACCCTTGCCATGTCTGCCAGAGGTTGCAGCTCTTTCTATTGCATCCCTCTAGCTTTCAAGTCAAGAGCTCCTGTGTCACACAAGGAAAAGCAATCTTTTACCTGCTGTGCCATGCTCATGGCAGCAGCAATGCAGATGCCAGCAGCTGATGCCCACAAGGACAGCCAGCCTGGACTTATTTTCATTACATATCTTTGTCCTGATGTCCTTCTACAAGCTGGGACATTTCTCCATCTCAGCAGAAGAGGGCAGGAGGGGTCCAAGGTGAGGGCACACTCTGCTCTTTATCTGGCACTCAAAGAGAAAGAGAAAATGAAAACAAGATGTGTTTCCCTGCCCAAGGCAAACACCAGACTTTCCATCCTTACAGTCTTCCTGACTTCAGCAATAATTGAAACAACATCCCACTCACCTTTGCCATGTCTGGCAGAGGTTGCAGCTCTTTCTATTGCATCCCTCTAGCTTTCAAGTCAAGAGCTCCTGTGTCACACAAGGAAAAGCAATCTTTTACCTGCTTTGCCATGCTCATGGCAGCAGCAATGCAGATGCCAGCAGCTGATGCCCACAAGGACAGCCAGCCTGGACTTATTTTCATTACATATCTTTGTCCTGATGTCCTTCTAGAAGCTTGGACATTTCTCCATCTCAGCAGAAGAGGGCAGGAGGGGTCCAAGGTGAGGGCAAGCTCTGCTCTTTATCTGGCATTCAAAGAGAAAGAGAAAATGAAAACCAGATGTGTTTCCCTGCCCATGGCAAACACCAGCCTTTCCATCCTTACAGTCCTCCTGACATCAGCAGCAACTGAAACAACATCCCACTCACCTTTGCCATGTCTGGCAGAGGTTGCAGCTCTGTCTATTGCATCCCTCTAGCTTTCAAGTCAAGAGCTCCTGTGTCACACAAGGAAAAGCAATCTTTTACCTGCTTTGCCATGCTCATGGCAGCAGCAATGCAGATGCCAGCAGCTGATGCCCACAAGGACTGCCAGCCTGGACTTATTTTCATTACATATCTTTGTCCTGATGTCCTTCCAGAAGATGGAACATTTCTCCATCTCAGCAGCAGAGGGCAGGATGGGTCCAAGGTGAGGGCACACTCTCCCCTGTTTATCTGGCACTCAAAGAGAAAGAGAAAATGAAAACCAGATGTGTTTCCCTGCCCATGGCAAACACCAGCCTTTCCATCCTTACTGTCCTTCCTGACATCAGCACTAATTGAAACAACATCCCACTCACCTTTGCCATGTCAGGCAGAGGTTGCAGCTCTTTCTATTGCATCCCTCTAGCTTTCAAGTCAAGAGCTCCTGTGTCACACAAGGAAAAGCAATCTTTTACCTGCTTTGCCATGCTCATGGCAGCAGCAATGCAGATGCCAGCAGCTGATGCCCACAAGGACAGCCAGCCTGGACTTATTTTCATTACACATCTTTGTCCTGATGTCCTTCTAGAAGCTTGGACATTTCTCCCTCTCAGCAGCAGAGGGCAAGAGAGTTCCAAGTTGAGGGCAAACTATCCCCTGTTTATCTGGCACTCAAAGAGAAAGAGAAAATGAAAACCAGATGTGTTTCCCTGCCCATGGCAAACACCAGCCTTTCCATCCTTACAGTCCTTCGTGACATCAGCAGCAATGGAAACAACATCCCACTCACCTTTGCCATGTCTGGTAGAGGTTGCAGCTCTTTCTATTGCATCCCTCTAGCTTTCAAGTCAAGAGCTCCTGTGTCACACAAGGAAAAGCAATCTTTTACCTGCTGTGCCATGCTCATGGCAGCAGCAATGCAGATGCCAGCAGCAGATGCCCACAAGGACAGCCAGCCTGGACTTATTTTCATTACATATCTTTGTCTTGATGTCCTTCTAGAAGCTTGGACATTTCTCCATCTCAGCAGCAGAGGGCAGGATGGGTCCAAGGTGAGGGCACACTCTCCTCTTTATCTGGCACTCAAAGAGAAAGAGAAAATGAAAACCAGATGTGTTTCCCTGCCCATGGCAAACACCAGCCTTTCCATCCTTACAGTCCTTCCTGACATCAGCAGCAATGGAAACAACATCCCACTCACCTTTGCCATGTCTGGCAGAGGTTGCAGCTCTTTCTATTGCATCCCTCTAGCTTTCAAGTCAAGAGCTCCTGTGTCACACAAGGAAAAGCAATCTTTTACCTGCTTTGCCATGCTCATGGCAGCAGCAATGCAGATGCCAGCAGCTGATGCCCACAAGGACAGCCAGCCTGGACTTATTTTCATTACATATCTTTGTCCTGATGTCCTTCCAGAAGCTTGGACATTTCTCCATCTCAGCAGAAGTGGGCAGGAGGGGTCCAAGGTGAGGGCACACTCTGCTCTTTATCTGGCACTCAAAGAGAAAGAGAAAATGAAAACCAGATGTGTTTCCCTGCCCATGGCAAACACCAGCCTTTCCATCCTTACAGTCCTCCTGACATCAGCACTAACTGAAACAACATCCCACTCACCCTTGCCATGTCTGGCAGAGGTTGCAACTCTTTCTATTGCATCCCTCTAGCTTTCAAGTCAAGAGCTCCTGTGTCACACAAGGAAAAGCAATCTTTTACCTGCTGTGCCATGCTCATGGCAGCAGCAATGCAGATGCCAGCAGCTGATGCCCACAAGGACAGCCAGCCTGGACTTATTTTCATTACATACCTTTGTCCTGATGTCCTTCTACAAGCTGGAACATTTCTCCATCTCAGCAGAAGAGGGCAGGATGGGTCCAAGGTGAGGGCACACTCTCCTCTTTATCTGGCACTCAAAGAGAAAGAGAAAATGAAAACAAGATGTGTTTCCCAGCCCATGGCAAACACCAGCCTTTCCATCCTTACAGTCCTCCTGACATCAGCAGCAACTGAAACAACATCCCACTCACCTTTGCCATGTCTGGCAGAGGTTGCAGCTCTTTCTATTGCATCCCTCTAGCTTTCAAGTCAAGAGCTCCTGTGTCACACAAGGAAAAGCAACCTTTTACCTGCTTTGCCATGCTCATGGCAGCAGCAATGCAGATGCCAGCAGCTGATGCCCACAAGGACAGACAGCCTGGACTTATTTTCATTACATAACTATGTCCTGATGTCCTTCTACAAGCTGGAACATTTCTCCATCTCAGCAGAAGAGGGCAGGATGGTTCCAACGTGAGGGCACACTCTCCCCTGTTTATCTGGCACTCGAAGAGAAAGAGAAAATGAAAACCAAATGTGTTTCCCTGCCCATGGCAAACACCAGCCTTTCCATCCTTACAGTCCTTCCTGCCATCAGCACTAATTGAAACAACATCCCACTCACCTTTGCCTAATCTGGCAGGGAGGTGATGCTCTTTCTAATATACCCCTCTTGCTTTGAATTCACCAGTGCTTGTGTCACACAAGGAAATGCAACATTCCTGCTGTTCTGCCATTCCCATAGCAACAACTATGCAGATGCGAGCAGCTGATGCCCACAAGGACAGCCAACCTGGACTTATTTTCATTACATATCTTTGTCCTGTAGTCCCTCTAGAAGGTTGAACGCTTCTCCATCTCTGCTGCAATGGTCAAAAAGGGTCCAAGTTTAGGGCACACTCTCCTCATGGCCTCTTCCACTCAAAGACAAAGGGAACATGAAAACCAGAAGTTTTTCTTTGCCCATGGCAGACACTAGCCTTTCCATCCTGACAGTCCTTCCTACAATCACCTGGAATTGAAACAATATCCCCCACATCTCTTTTTTGAACTTATTCATGCATGAATAATAATAATGAGAATTTTTCTGTAAATCTTATTTCTGCATGGAAACGATCTGATAACCGGAGCTTTTTTCTCTAAAACAATCCAGCGAATTTGCATTGCTTATCTATGTACGCAAAATGTTTTTGCCATTCATCTCAAATATCAATACATCTGGCAAAATAAGATAGAAAAAGTATTTACAGACATTTTTGGACATAGATTACTTCTGGTCAAGTGGGAAAGAATCCCTAAGCTGCAATCATGAAATACTTTTATCACTTTCTCTGATTTAGCCAGTGTTACTAAAAGGGAAATAAGACACAGGCTTTTTAAAGCAGCTGCCAATTTAAGAATGATAATAAGTTTTATTATTCTTGGCTAAGATCAAAGTCCCCCATTTCAGGATTATCTCCAGCTCATCAAGTATAATTAACAGTTTTGGATAGCCACATTATTATATAGCAATATTGTCTTCCTGCAAGGAATTTCATTGTTTTGACACGTGCCACAGGTTGTTAATAGATTGCCTGATTACCATTTATTTTTTTTATTGGCTTATGATGACCACAGAAAATTATACAGCAGCACCATAAAAACTTTAAATCCTATCCCATGTATCTGCACTCATACGAAAATCATATTGGAAAGCATTGGTGAAACTAAGATTACAAAATAAAGCAGAGGACAATTTCAGTGAAAGCCTGCAGTTTTACAGCTCTGCCCATTTCAAACCCCTGAAGACATCCACGGGTTTCCTGCTGTGGGACACAGGCACTCACCTGCAGCTCAGCACTGCCTGCTCATGCCTGTGCACACCTTCAGGCTGGAACCAAGGAAATCCTCAGCAAAGACATCAGTACACTTTTGTTATGACGACTTTCATAAAGAAGCATCAAATATTTCTTCACGAGAAATACTGCAAGTCCCTTTGACACTAGCCCTTATTTTAAATGTTTAGATTTATGCTTCATTCAGGCGTGCTGTCACTCCCAAAAAGATTTTTATTCTTTTGCTTTTCATTCTGAGGAACACAGTGATTTCTGCCTTGTTTACTGACTGTAGGCACAGCAATACTCCTGCACCTTCAGGGAAACAGCAAATCCATCTCTTTCACACCCTACTTCTATCAAGCTCATTCACCTTACAAGGTATTTATTGCAAGCAGCTCTTCCAGAAATGGAGATTAACAGAGCCTGCAACCCAGGACACCTCAGTAAGCCAGTACTTTTCATCTCCTGAAGGTGTAGGTAGACACAGAGCTGGAACATCTTTTCCAGAGCTGTGTGATGCTATCTCATCTGTGTTCCCTTACTGTTGACTCAGTGTCACTTCTTATCTAACCTGGTTGCATCCCAGGATTTCTGGTGCCAAAAATAAACTGACAGCTTTCATCACTAGTTAAAAGGAAACTGCAATGGGAAAAGCAATTTTTCTGATTTCTCTGTTGATCAAAGATGCTTCATGCAAGCCTGATGCGGTAGAAACAATATCAGCTTTAGAATGACAGTCATTAGAGCAGAATCCTTTCACTGATGAAATCCCACAGTCCTGATTCATACAACACTGACACTGGAGGACACAGTAGTTTAGATGAGAGCGCATTAAAAATGACTAAGTTAAGGTCTCAGCAAAGAGTGACAAGTATGAAAAAAAGAGGTTGCAGAAACTGCTTCAGTTTGGCACTCTGGCATAAAGTATGACAACACACAACCTGCCTGTGCAGTTCCAGAAGCAGAAGAAAGCCGTCAACCAAGACTTGTTCTCATCTGCTCTGAAAGTCCACTGGGACAAGGCCACTTTTCTCTGACGTGCTTCCAGAAGTATCACTTCTGAGCACTGTGCCAGGGAGTTACAAGATACTGTTTGTGTGTACAGAGGAGAAAAAGACGTCTGTCTGGAAACAGACTTGGTGAAGGAGAAGCAGCATTTTCCAGAGTACTTCAGAAAGAACTGAGCACTGCCCCAAGAGCTTCAGAGCGGCAGGCTGTCACAGTGTGCCAACCAGCTCAGCTGTGAGTTGGCACTGAAGCTGCACCACAGGGAGAACAAAGCCCCCTGTGCACCCTTGGAGAGCCAAGGGTTGGAGATTCATGAACCTTGAGCTCCTTTCCAACCCGGGCCATGCTGTGATTCTGGGATTCTCACCTTTGCCTCATCTGGCAGAGGGAGGCAGCTCTTTCTCTTGTCTCCCTATGGCTGTCAGGTCACCAGGGCCAGTGTCACACAGGGAACTGCAAACACTGTGTGTGCTGTGCCCTGCCCATGGCAGCACAGAGGCAGCTGCCAGCAGCTGATGCCCACAAGGACAGCCAGCCTGGACTTCCTTTGATTCCTTCCCTTTGGATCAGCGTCCTTCAGGAAGGCGGAACATCTCTCCAGCTGAGCAGCAGAGGACAGCAGGGCTTCGTTGTCTGGGCATGTTCTCTTCTGGCCCTCTGGCCCTCACAGACACAGGAGGAGGACACAGAGGCTGCTGTCACACAGCCAGCCCTGCCTCTCAGGTCAGCTCTCAGGCCATCCTCTCTCCCCTCAGCAGCAGCTCACTGTTCTGCACTCCTCTGGCCTGGGCTGGCAGAGGTGTGCAGCAGTTCTGCTGATCTCCCAGTGCTGGCCATGTCTGCAGTGCCTGTGTGAAAGACACAGGAAGCTGCCAGCATTGCACTGCTCTGCTGTGCCCCTGCCATCACCGAGTTTGCTGTCAGCAGCTGCTGCTACACGTCCATTCAGGCACAGGCCTTTCCTTCCTGGCCCTCTTTCCCCCCCTCTCTCCTCTGCTCTCTCTCGTGCTCCCCTTTGGCCTGGGCTGGCTGAGCAGTGCAGGCCTTGTTGTTGCTCCCTGGGCCAACTACGTCACGGTTCCCCGTGACTCTGCCAGCTGCTCTGACACAGCGACTGCGTCCTCAGTGTGGATTCCAGAATGCGACAGACGTCCAGAGAAGACTTCCAGGGCTGATTGGAACATGCTGCCATCAAGAACTGCCATGGCTCAGGCCCCCTGGGAATCTGCTCACAGCGAAAGCTGCTGTCACTCTGTGTGGGCACAGCCTTGTCTGTGTAGGCCTGCTCACACTGCAGCCCCTGTCTGCACCAGAACCGTGCCGATCCACCTTCTCTTGGCCTCCTTGCCTGCATGGAAAAGGGCAGCTTGGGCTGAAGTCCCTCAACTTTCAGATGGCCGAGTGAAGTCTCTGAGCCCTGGTGACCCACGCAGCTCTCCAGCCTGCTGACCTGCTCTGCTGGGGCTGTCTTAAAAGGCAGAGGGCACGTTATCCTCATGTCCCCACATCCATCCCTCTTAGCATACTGATGGCCAGTTCCTAAAAGGACACCTGCACAATCTCTCTGAATGTTAATCAACACTTAGTTGGTCTGTGCACTGCAGAAATTGCACCTAGGTTTTCAGTGGTGATTAGCTATGTGTTTAGTCAGAGGTGCAATGCTTCTAATGGTGAGAGAAAGAAATTCCCAGTTGTCACCAGGTGGAACACACTTCAGACTGGAATCCTCAAGCAGACTGCAGTCAAGCTTTCTTAATTACTCGTTGTTGTTATCAATTCAGACACATCTCTCAATTCCTGCTTGAATGAACATTCTGTAATGAAAGCAGCACTTTTTACTTCCTTTACAAGTTCTTATCTGAATGCTAAATGCAACATCAATTCACTTCTCACTGGGTTGAACGTTTTAAATATTTGGTAAACATAATGGTTCTAATTCTGACATTTAATATGAAAATATTAAAATTCCTTGTAACTACTTTTTTGTTAGAATGCCAGATGCTAAAGGGATGAAGTGGCACAAGAAAGCAAAATGTCTCTGCTGATGGCAGGAAGGACTGTAAGGATGGAAAGGCTGGTGTTTGCCATGGGCAGGGAAACACTGCTGGTTTTCTTGTTCCCTTTGTCTTTGAGTGCCAGAAAAACAGAGGAGAGCGTGCCCTCACCTTGGACCCCTCCTGCCCTCTGCTGCTGAGATGGAGAAATGTCCCACCTCCTACAAGGACATCAGGACAAAGATAAGTAATCAAAGTATTTCCAGGCTGGCTGTACTTGTGGGCATCTGTTGCTGGAAAATTTAATGGCAGTAAACTGCCTAGATAATGACAGAATGAGGGTGACAATAGAATGGTACGTAATCACAGTGCAATGAAAAAAGTATGCAGGGTGCAGGAAGGGAGGTGTGGACATTCTGAGTTGCAACTCTGTATTTGCTCCAGAAAGCTCTATCAGAATGGAAGACTGAAGGAAATACTTTGAGTGTTTTTTTAATGTGACTGGATGAAAGATCCATGTGGCAAATTGAATAACTGAGTGGTAAAGGGACATAGATACCTCACTGTTTCATGGAACCTTTCAATTAAGCATCTGAGCACTGTGTACAGGACTTGGGAATATAAGTATTAGAGGATGATGGAATATCTGTATTTGGAAGGGACCTCGAGGATCATGTATTCCACCTCCTGGTTCCACACCGGACCTCCTATGGGTCAAGCCCTGTGTCTGAGAGCATTGTGCAAATGCTCTTTGGCCTTTGTCAGCTCAGTGCCAAACCACTGCCCTGGGGAGCCAGTGCCAAATTCCATGTATCTAGGTCATCCTACAGAATGATGCCAAGAACAGTTATAGAGATCGACTTACAAACAAAATTCTTGTCTTGAATTAATGGTACACTCACCATTTAAAAAAAAAAAAAAAAAGAAAAAAAAAAGGAAATAATAGAGAAAAAAAAAAAGAAAAAGAAAAAGAAAAAGAAAAAAAGAAGAAAAAAAATGAAAAAAAAAAATCAGAGCCATATTCTTACACTGGCATTTTACAGTATTGTCAGATTTTTGTAATTCTGTTTTGTCATATAAGATTCTCTCATCATGAAATAATGACCAAATTCTCTTTTCAGATCTAAACATACAAATGCTAAAGGCAGCAGTGCTGTTCAAGAGTACACTACCAGCTCAAACACTGCTTTGGCTATAAAACTGAAGGTAGTAAGGAATTTTATCAAGGAGTTTGAAGAAAACATGCAAGTGTAGATTTAAAAGCAACCTGTATTGTTACTTAGAGTTTGATATAGTGTAATCGAATGCACAGTACTTGTAACGTGTGTTTTACAAAATGCTTTGCAATGTAGGCATCTATTAAGATGAATGCTGCAAGTTCTAATATGTCCATGACCTTTTCAAACTGTTCCTTACTCCTACACATCACTACGAGTAGTTCTTCTGTCAGGAAGGATCACATGAGTAATTAACCTGTGACCTTAAGTTTGGAATTAACTGCATACAGTGGAAGTAAGAGCTGTGGGTTATTTTGCTCTTTCAGTGTTGAGCAGCCGAGGTGTTTTGTTTTGGAGGGTGGACAGTGATGGGACAAGTGGGGAATGGCTTTAGACTGAGACGGGGGGTGTTGAGGTTTAGGTTGGATGTGAAGAGGAAGTTTTTCAGCCAGAGGGTGGTGAGGCACTGGAACAGGTTGCCCAGGGAGGCTGTGGATGCCCCATCCCTGCAGGCATCCAAGGCCAGTCTGGATGTGGCTCTGGGCAGCCTGGGCTGCTGGTTGGCAGGTTAGAAAGCCCACAGGACTTTATTGCAGCCCTGGGTGCAGGGGGATCACTGCACCTAGCATGCACACAGAAGAGCTGGAGCACACAGGTGATGTACATTCCACTTGTGAACATTCCTGCAATTCCAGAGAGCGTGCGCCTGTTCCAATCACTGTTTCACAGATTAAAAACTGATTGCAGATGAGCTGTTTTGGTATGGGGTTCTTGCCAACGGTCTGCAGTGGCTGTGTGATTCCTCAAGGAGTTGCTCTCCAGCCCAAAGGTCATGTCCTAAGTCGACCAGATCCCGTTTGTGTCCAGAAATGGCTGACAACAGATCAGCTGCTGGTCAAGTTTCTAACATCACACTGGCCTTGCTCCAGTGTCTGCGTCATCAGCCCCAGCACATACGGTGCACCTCTTCAAGGCTTTGCAACACTGAGACTCTGCACTTGGGCTCCAGACATCCTGCTGCACCAAGAGGTTATTCTAGCATAACCACAATTATAGGCAGTGTTTAGACAAGCTCTTACAGGAAAACCATGAACACAAGGCTAAAGAGAGACTAAGTGATGCACTGTGCAGGAATACTCATGGAAGTCTTCACAGTGCAGGAGTCTGATCTGATTACAGATGCTGTGCTTTAAGTACCCCTTATCATATCTTTTTTTTCACTGTTGTGCAGGGGTTGGACTCAGTGATCTCTGGAGGCTGGAGATGCTGTTTGCTAATGGAAGATGGAGAGAGGGAAAGCAAGTAAAAGGCATGCTGTGCATAGCCACCACATGACATCTGCACCATTTCCCCCTGCACCAAGGAGGAGCAGCTCACAAGCTTGGCCTGGGCCAGGGAAGGGAGCAGACAAACATCTGGACCGACCCCAAACGAGCTGGTTCTGCAGGTTGGGTGTCTGCTGCTGCTTGTCTCACATCCTGCTGCTCAGCGGTAGATTTGTTCCTGCTCAGTGCTAACAGGAAACTCACACAGCATTTCTGTTTCAGCTGTGCCAACGCTTTGATCCCTTGCTGCTTGGATGGGGCGTTTGAAGAAGGATGCCTGTGCTGATGTCCAGCCAGGCTTTGGGGATGAGTCTCCACACCAGGGTACGACTGACAGGACTGAGGGTTGGGGATCCAGCCAGGTCGAGTCCAGTGTGCTTAGCTCTTGTTCTTAGTGCTTGTTTTTGCTCAGGAGGGCAGGAGGTGAACCTCGTGAACCAATGCCTGCAGACGGGGTTTGCAGAGAAAGAGGTCCTGCAGGCCTTGTGTGACAGCCACGGAGCTGCAGCGAGGCTGCATCCGTGTAAAACACCAGAGATCCACGGAGGTGTGAAGGGGAGCTGTGGGCTGCAGTCACGCAGGAAGGGATGTGCATGCTCGGGGTTTGGTTGTTGTGTGTGTGTTAAGTGACTGTGATACCACTGCTGGGTCAGTGTGAGTGTACGGAACAAGTGTGACAGCCTTTTTGATGGAGCCCTGTGAAAGGAGTCCTATGGACTTGAGATCCAACTATCAGCCCGTGGGCATCATCCAGGAGTTGGGGTAGGGGATGAGGCAAGGGAAGTTGGGCTAAGAAAGGGATAAAGCAGTCTGGCAGTAGTTCTGTGTTTCTCCCATCTCCTGCTTTATTTCCTTCCAGGTGAAATAGATGGGTGCTGCAACATGCCCTTGAATGTAACAAAAGCCACTCTAGTGTGGATTTGACATGGGCCCAGCACTGCAAGGTACGCTGCTGGGAGGAAGCGTCCATCTGGCTGAGGGCAGGAAGGCCCTCCAGAGGGATGCACTGAGGCCAGTTGTGCGAGGCTCAACAAGAGCAAGCGCCAGGTCCTGCGCTTTGGTCATGACGACCCCGTGCCAGCTTCTCCAGGATTTGGCTGGGGTAGAATTCCAAGCAGCCCCTGATTCCAGAACGTTGGGCTGGGCTGTTGAAATCTTCTGCCCTTGTGACTGGTCTTGCCTCCCCACCCTGTGCGTCGTGGTGGAGCAGCCTGGTGGCCCTCAGTGATGTCATAAGGGCTAGAATGAGGGGAGGAGCAGTGCGTGCTGCGTCCCTTCATTGGAGCGCTGGAGCTCTGACTGAGCAGCTCGCTTGTTGCACTTGTGCACCGACTGCGTCCCTTTGTCTTCACACCGTCCTGTGCAGCACCTTGTAGGTAAGCTGAGACAGTGTGGGAGAGACGGGGGGACAGTGAGTGCTGAGAACTGCTGGCTGGCGGAGCTCATAGGATCACATTATCTCCATCAGCAGAGGGGTGGCCATGAGGGACAGGGAGGTGATTGTCCCCCCCTGCTCTGCTCTTGTGAGGCCCCAGCTGCAGTACAGTGTCCAGAAAGACAGGGAGCTGTTGGAGAGGGTCCAGAGGCGAGCCACAGAGATGATCAGGGGACAGGAGCACCTCCCCTGCCAAGACAGGCTGAGGGAGCTGGGCTTGTTCAGCCTGGAGAAATGAAGGCTGTGGGGTGACCTCATGGCAGCCTTCAGTACCTAAAGGGAGCCTAAAAAGAGGAGGGGAATCAACTCTTTGAAAGGGTAGATAACAGCAGGACAAGGGGAAATGGTTTTAAGTTGAAAACTTAAGTTTTTAAGTTGAGGGAGGGCAGATTTTGGATTTTCCGTCGTAGTCTTTGCTAAACCGTGGAAGCAAACTGACCTGCTCTTTCTCTCTCCTCTCTCCACCCTCTGCCTGCTTCCCTGCTGCAGCTTTTGCTCGTGGAAGATCAGAGCAAAGTGACAAGGAACGGCTGCGGATTCGTGAGATTTCTCTTCCTCGTTCTGATCTCTTGCCAGGTACCTGCCATGGTTTGTCTCCCCACATGCTTTAGCAGCCCGTGACGCCCCATGTTTAGTAACACAGCCTCATCCAGCTTTGATGGGACGCTGGTCACGTGTGGGTTTTCTCCACGTGCTCTGCAGCTCAGCCCTCAGAAGGATGCTGTCTGTGGTGCTGTGACCAGCTGGTTTTATGGAAAGCAATCCCTTAGGCAAAGAGTCCCAGCCCCAGCTTGTGCAGAGCTGCACAGCATCACCAGGGACACCAGCAGGCGTGCTTGGGCTGTGTGAGTGTGCCCGACAGCTGTAGGGAGCACAGCAGAGATGTGAACAGAGAAAATAAAAGTGTGTTTCTTTTCAGTTCCAGCTTGTCACACCTACGCTGATGGCTGTGGCGTGCAGCGAGATCAGCTGTGGGCCTGACCTGGCATGGACAGAGGTAGAGTATGAAGCTCTGATTGGTCTTTGTTCCCTGACTGCAGCCAGCAGAGTGAGCCGCAGATGTGCTCTCCTGCTTTCCAAGGGAGCTCCTCTGTGGCAAGACAGTAGTGCAAGTGTGGCAAGTTTATAAAAGTACCAGAGCCATCTCGGGTGTTGTGTTTGTCCTCTACTGACTTTTCCCTTGAAATGGCTGCAGAAACAACAATCATTCTCTGCTCTGTTTGGCCTCGCTGTTGGTTGGACTGCTCAAGAGAGCTGCTTGGTGCTTGCAATGGCACTGTTTGCACCTTGTAACTGCAGCCGTAGCTTTGGTTTCCCTCTTCACGGTCTCCTAGCATCTGAAACAGTCAGCCTTCCTGCACAAAGAGCGCAGGAAAGGAGGGGGCAAAATGGACAAGGCCACCTGTCTGCATCAGTGCCATTGCTGATTAGTCTGGGTGGGGAGAGATGCATCTTTGCATTGCCTGGCGTGTGCCTGCTGCACACCAGGGAGAGAAACAGCCGTTATTAGACTTGCAGTTCCTTCTGAAGTGCCCATGATAAGGACCAAGTGCATTTCCTGCAGCTTTCTCTGCAGATGTGCTCCTCACCTTGAAATCCTCCTTGTTGGTTCCCAGCTCCTCACCGTGGCCTGTGCTCTCTGTTTCAGGCTGAGAACAAGGGGAAGCCCCTGCTGGACCATGAGGTGGCACCTGTGAATGTTCCAGCTATTGCTGCTGCCCATGCTATTAAGAGATACGTTGCCCAGGCAGCGGATGAACTCTCCTTTGAGGTAAGCAGTTCAAGGCGTTCCTTGTTGCTCAATTTTACAATGGCAAATGCCTTCAGAGCTGCACTGGTGCAAGTGCTCTCATGCTCGGCGATGTTTGGCAGTGCAGAAGAATGCAGTCATTTGAGCTGTGCTTTCCTCCCAGCCGTGCTGAAGCTGGGATTGACGTTGCAATCTCTTGCAGGTGGGAGACATCATCTGTGTCATCGACATGCCACCAAAGGAGCTGACCCCCTGGTGGAGAGGCAAGCTCGGCTTCCAGGTAGGCACAAGCTTCAGACTGGAGAGTGCAACTTCAGTAAAGGCAGGAATCTCAGCTTAGAGCTGCTCTGCCTGCACAGGATGCCCAGTGGACATAAACAGTTTCCTTGTGTCGGTGTCAGAGGACCTTGCCTTTGGCTGCAAATGTTGAAAAATTATTACCTTTATGCTGTGAACTATGGCCATTTTCTGCTGGATAGTCTTATGGAACGTCAGGCAAGCACGTTCTGAGGGAAATGTTACGTGCCTTTTGGTTTAACAGTTCAGATCTGAGAAGTGCTGCATGCAATAGTTGGCTTCTCTTCTTGTTACAGGCTGGATTTTTCCCAGGGGAGTGTGTGGAACTCATTAATAAGAACATTCCTGAGGCACTCATCAATTCTGTGCCAAAGCCAGGTATGGATGTTACATTTGATGGTGTGGGAAAGCAAAATGAAGTCTTTTTGGGGGTATGTTCCATGTTTAGTACCTCCTTTATCCATCCCACATTGTCCTCTGGGTTGATGATTCTTCATGCACACCATGGGGCAGAGATTTGGCCCAATCCTCCTGTGTTTATGATTGGACTTGGCAAAACTATAGAATCTTCATAGAATGGCTTGGGATGGAAGGGACCTCAGGGATCATCATGCTCCAACCCTCCTGCCTCAGGATGGTCTCCCAGCCCCCACATTTAATGTCAGATTAGACCAGGCTGCCCAGGGCCCCATCCAGCCTGGCCTTGGGCTCCTCCAGAGATGGGGAAAATCCCTTTTTGTATGTACTGGTTGGTAATGTTCTTCCCGTTCTGACGTGCTCTGTAGAATGTGCTGTGCTCGGCCTCGTCCAACGGAGCCAAACCTGAAATGACCTGGTTTCTTCCTTTTGTTGTGCAGAGCCCAAGAAACGCAGCAAGATCCTCACCTTCCTTCGTTCCTTGGTGAAGGCCCGCCCAAAGAAACCGACCGAGCGGGAGGTGGAGAAGGAAAGGGTGTTTGGCGGTGACCTGGGAGAGCATCTTCTCCACTCCGGTCGTGATGGTAAGGAGCTGCCCATTCCTGAGATCTTCCTCTGCTGGCATCTAAATAAGATGAAAGGGAGCTCATATCTAGCAGGGGGTAGGCTGATAGCAGTGGAGGCACGTGTAATGGGAGTTGATGGCTGAAGGATCAAGTGAGGCGGATACTCCTAAGAGACAAGCACATCTGTATTTGCTTCAGCCAAGCCTGGCTGGGCTTAATGGATGGGATGTGAAGCACAGCCTGCAGCAGGACTTGAATCAGGAGCTCCACTGACGGCTGGCACGTGTTCTTCAGTCCCCCAGGTCCTCCAGAGCTGCGCTGAGTTCATTGAGCAGCACGGCGTGGTGCAGGGGATATACCGCCTGTCCGGCGTCGCGTCCAACATCCAGAGACTGCGGTAAGAGTGCTGCGACTGACACAGCCTGAGTGCATCTGGTGTGGCTTTGGGCTTGCCTTCCTCTCGCTCAACCGGGTTTGCGTCCCTCTCTCCAGGCAGGAATTTGAGTCGGAGCAGATTCCAGAGCTCACCGTCCGCGACATTCACAGCGTGAGCTCCCTCTGCAAGATGTACTTCAGGGAGCTCCCGAACCCTCTGCTCACCCACCAGCTGTACGGCAAGTTCTCGGTAAGCACAAGGCCACGTCTTTCATTTCCCTCTTCCTGGGCCTCTTGGCAGATGGCTGCAGCAGTGCCCCAGCTCGGAGGCCCTTTTGCTGTCAGCCCCACGAGGTTTACTCGCAGTGGTGTACTAGCCTGATTGGTGTCTCGCTCCCTTTCTGCACTACTCCAGGATGCTGTTGGTGCCGCTACAGAGGAGGAGCGGCTGCTCAGAATGCAGGACGTCATCCAGCAGCTGCCCGCTCCTCACTACAGGTCAGTGCTGCCCTCAGCCTGCTGAGCTCAGCCCTGCTGCATTGCAGAGGGCAACGATGCGGTTCCAGCCTTTGTCTTTCTGAATTGCAGCACGGCATGCTCGTTGGTGCTGAACGTTTGCCTCTCTTGTTTTCCAGGACACTGGAGTTCCTGATGAGACACTTGGCGTGTCTGGCTGGGAGCTCCACCACCACAAACATGCATGCCAAGAACCTAGCCATTGTGTGGGCTCCAAACCTCTTAAGGTAAACTTCTGGTTCTGTTTCAACACAACGCTTCATCTGTTCTTCCGTAAAAAAAAAACAGTCCTCCCTTTTTCTCCATCAAATGTGCTCTTCTCCTGTAAAATCTGTGGCTGACAGAAGCGCAGGAGCCTGGGCTGTTCTCCAACCCCACGGGCACAATATCTAGGTGACAATTGTGTTCTATTCTTTAGATGGGACTGACGTGTCCTTGATCATCCAGGGGAATTTCTGCAGTGGCATCACTGATTGCCCACTGCGGAAGTCTCCAGAGCCTCAGCTGACAGCTTTTGGCTGCAACAATTCAGACTCGGGGAAACGGTCTTGGAGAAATGACTTCTAAAATCTGCCTTTTCTACAGATCACAGCAGAACGAGTCTGCCTGCGCCAGCGGAAGAGCTGCCTGCATGGAGCTGCAGACGCAGTCGGATGTGGTGGAATTCATCATCAACCACACAGACGTCCTCTTCTGCTCCAAATCCGGAGCAGACATCGCAGATGCAGCAGGTGAGTGTCTTCCTCCATTAGCTTGATCTTGACCTGACACCTTGATCAAATGCAGGCCTTCTCCAGGACCTCTGAGATACTCTTTTACCATCAAGGGGACAGCAGACCTCTGGGCTTCCATTAGGGTGTGGCATCCTGTTGCTGGATGCTGAGAATGTCCAAGCCCAAACTTCACAAGGAGGAAACCGTCATTATTATGGTTTGCATGCAGGAAAAGCTTGATGCAAGCGTTGCAGTGAAGCTTTCTCAGTTCCCTGTCCCTTTTATCTAGGGGTGAGCTCTCTTAATGATGACCATGTCCTTTGCCATAAACAGACTTCTGCCCACATGGTTATTTTGGGCTCCTCTTCTTCCAGTGGCTGGGATAAGCAAGCCTGAGAAAAATACAGCACCTCCCCCAGAACTGTGGTGGCTGTGCTGCTGCTTTCTGATCCTCGCTCTTACCTGTGGTTTTCCCTGACAGGGCACAATTCTCTCCCAGGGCCCAAGTCTGTGGGGGTCTCTTCTGCTGCCACAAAGCTGCTCAGCCTGGAGGAGGCACAGGCACAGAGGCGAGGCCACAGCAGCTCTCCCCCTGTGACAGAGAGCAGCCGGGACATTGAAGTGGAAGAAAGCCCTGCAGCTGGGCAGGGCAAGTTCCACACCGTCATTGACTTTCCATCTGAAAGGTAAAGAGGACTTTCTTTTCCAGCACCCAGCATCATTCTTTGGGTGGGCTTTTCTGTTTTTCTGCAGAAACCAGGCAGTGCTAGGAACAAGCAACTGCTGCCAAGAGCTCAGTGCAGCTCTTCCCTCACCCTGCACCACGCACAACTCACAGCATTGGCTGTTTTCTCTCTCCAGGCAAAATCCACCCAGCAAGAGTGAGGAATCACCAGCTAGCAGTTGGTGTTGCTGCTTCAGCCTCAGAAAGCCATCCTCTGGCAGCAAACGCCAACTGCAGCACAATGCCAGGCAGCCCTCAGAAACAGCAGTGGTAGTCCTGGCAGGTAAGGGTGCAAATGCAGTTTCCAAATCCCTGCTTTTCATGAACATAGAATTCAAGCTTGCTCTGCACTTGTATCTCCTTCTGGCATTCCAGCCCCTGCCTAGCATCTTCAGTTCACCCCTGATCAAGAACCACTGTCGTAATTCAGCTTGTGAAAGTTTGACACTAACCCCTGTGTATCCTTTCTAGGTGAATCGAGCCCTTGCCAACCCAGAGGATCCAGGGCAAGTAGCGAGGATGCTCTCTGTGCTTCCATCAGTGGAGAGCTCTTAGGAAGCACAAATTGCTGCAGTTCCAACAGCAGCCTTCCATCTGACATCAGTAATGGAGAGAAGGAGATCATCGAAGTTCATGCTCTCATTACACCTGGCTCTGCTGAAGTTGCTGACCTGAGCCTGCAAGACACCACAGTCACAAGTGTGGATTTTAACCCAGAGTCTCTGCAGTGCAGCCCATCCCAAGCACAGTGTGAGTGCCCCGACAGCAGCACCTCCATGCAGGAGCAGGTCAGTGTCAGTGAAGAGGAGCAGAGCCTCTTGAATGAGGACTGTCAATCAGACCTCCAGTCCCAGGCACCGGACAGCAGCACTGAGAGCTCTGAGCCACTCTCTCCATGACAAGACAGGATGAGTCCCATCTTCACCGTGGACCTCTCCCACCCTCCTGTCCTTTATTTAATAATAAAAGCACACTCGTGCTCAATCAACGCCTTGACTGCCTCCAGAGTCTTCATTCACACGGACTGGGATGAATGCAGCAAACAGCAAGGCACCTCAGCTTGCAATGCTGTGGGTGTTGGGTTTGTGCAGCACAGCTCCGGGTTTGTTCCTGTTTTGTCTGGCTTTGGGATGTCTGCAGGGGGAGCTCTGCTACCATTTGGCATGGTAGCAAATAATCTCTCGCATCCTGGATGCTGCTCATGATACTCCCAAGCTTCCTGGCTGTGGCTTTGTGATGCTTTTCAGGGCCTTCTGATGCATTTTGATGCCTTGGATGTTGCTTAACACCTCCCTCCTCCCATCATGTCCTTTCCTGGCTCCCATCTACGAACTGGCCCTGCAGATCATCTCCAGACCTGTCATCAGCACACTGCGGCAGGAGAAGCTCCCCCTGGCCAACGTCAGGCAGTACTGCTTGGTCTGCAGCTCAGTGGCCATTTCCCTTTTAGGCGGCTCCTGCAGAAGAATCAAGCAGCAGAACCTTTTGCTCACCCTGCACCACACAAATGCTGCAAAAGCAGAAACAACCTGGGAATCTCTGGTTTGCAAGACTTCACAGACACTTATTGACTGTGTCTGATGGTTCCCTCCCATCCTTGATTTCCTTCTCCCCTTCTCCTCGTCTGATCCCACTGCTGAGCCATGATCAAGCTGCCCAGTGTGGCAGAGCATCGTGCAGAGCCGTGCTGGCACCTCCTCCCCTTCCTCTCCTGCAGCTCAGCCTGCAACCTGAGCAAGTTTTTTTCTGAGAAAGTGACCAGCTCTTTTCCATCCCTTTGCCCCTACAAACAGTTGTCCAGAGGATCTCGTCCAAGAATTCCTGGAACAGCCTGCAGCTGGCTCTCCTGAAGATCAGGCTCCTGCCTTTGCTTCCTGCCAGGCCCGCATTCCTTGAGATCACCAACTCAAGGAGGGCATGGTCACTGCAGCCCTGACCGCCTCCTGTCGTAACCCCTGGTGTGCACCATGTCCAGCAATGCTTCCCTTCTGCTTGCTGTGCCCAATGCCTGCACCACAGAGTGATTCTCACTGCACTCCAGGAGTCTGTCAGATTGCTTGCAGCCAGCCATGCTGATTTCCCAGACTGACTGGAATCCCCCATCAGCATGAGAGTCAGTGAGTGCGATGCTTCTGCTGGCTGCAGTAAGCAGCTCCCACCAACAGGCTCTCTTTCCAGGCGGCTGTAGCAGACCCTCACCTCCAGAAGCCCTGCACTGCTGCACTTCCTAATTTTACCCACAAGTTCACAACCTGCTCATGGCTCTTCTTAGTTCTTTGCAGTCAACTTCTCATCATAGAGGGCAAATCCCTTGCCTTCCAGAATTCCATAGTATCAATTGTGTCAGGATTTCTTTATTTTATTTATTTATTTATTTATTTATTTATTTCGATTTTCTAGGTAGGAAAATGAATTTCTGAGCCAGGAGAAGCAGAAGTGAAACAGTCTTCCTGGCACTGCTCAGGTTGCAGGAGTTGCCAAGTGCTCCTCAGGTAATGTGTGCTGAAGAGCTGACCTTGGTGGCAGGGGCTGTGGCTGCATTTTGTGCCTGTCATGCGGGAATCCAAGAAAGCCTATTCAGAGCAGGAGCTGCAGAGCGAGATAAACATCACGAGAAGGTAAGGCTGAGAAGCAAGGACACCTCCAGAAAGAAGAGAAAAACTGAGTCAAGTGAGCTGCGTGACGGCCGTGTGATGCTGACCATGATTGGAGGAAGAGCGCATGGCTGGGAATGACTGATGGCTCTGGTTGGATGGGTGCCTGTGTGCACAGAGGTAAGGAGTGTTTGTGGGATGTTTTGCTGGCATCTAACGGCTGTAAGGGGAAGTCAAGAGAGAAAACTTGTGAATGCATAGAAGGGATGTTAAAATCTGGAACAGACTGTTTGGATCAGTCACAGCTGAGTCCAGATTGCCACACTGTCAGAACCTGGGGCCTAGGATTTTCCTTTAAGAGTGCCAACTGCTCATTTTAAATGATAAAAAGTAACATTGATAGAAGCTTCCCTCCTTGCATTAGAATAAGGCATTGATATTTGATGTTTCTGTCTTTCCATTCCTTTAGCAGCCTGGGTGTTGATGCAGCTGTATGCATCTGCTGCCCTCTCCTTCTATTTTGTGTAAAAGAACAGTAAAATATGCAATCAGTGTGAGATCTTTCTGAAGTATTTTACTTTATTTGCCCCTAGGCTGCAATGGCTGGGAAATGGCAGTGTCACCCAGGAGCCCACACGGCGACCTGATGTCTCATTGTTGGGGTCTATTGGAAACCACCACGATGACAAAAGAATGCCTGGGATTCCTCCGGCCCAAATGCCAAACCTTGCACTTGGCTGTGCTGAACCTCATCAGGTTCACCCAGGCCCACCTCTCAAGTCTGCTGAGCTCAAACAGATGTCATTTTTCTCGTGTCCTTCCATTCCGAGTCCATCTGTTCCCCAAAGCAAAAGAATTTGGAGGGAACCACCGACAGTTATGTGAGCGATTTCAGCGTCTATTTCTGATCATGGCAACAACTTCAGAGGTCACACTTAATTTACGGTGCCCGTTGTAATTCTGACCAAGGCTGCAGTTGCAGCTGACTTCCCAAGGCTGCAAGACGTGGTGGTGACACAGCCTTGTGCTTCTGCATTGGTGCTCATCCCACGTTTCCTTTCTCTGTCTCGCAGGTCAGCTCCTGCTGGAAGCAGATGGTATCCCAGTGTGAATGAAGGTCAGTGCAGGAGCAGCTGCTGATGGGAGGAAGGAAGTCCATGCTGAAGAGCTCTGAAGCATCTGCAGGTATGGTTCTGGAGGAGGCAGCAGTGATGTCGGAGGGCTCCCAGCAGGAAGCTGTCTCATCCAAATGCTTGCTGAGTGGTTGGAAGGGAGCTTTCTGCATGACAGCAGCACCAGCTGCTTGCTTCACATGCTGCAAAGACAAGGATTAGCAGGAGTTCCAGTATCTACAGTATCATCACGAATCACGATAGGATTACAATGTGTCCTCATACAAACGCAGCCATTTCTCTCTGAGTCCAAAGGCTGTCCGGAAAGCATCTGTGAGGTCTCTCACACCAAACCACTGCTGTCCGTGTGGGATCTGACTCATTAGGGTATAGGGGTTAGGAACCACAGGCTGTCTTTTGAGAACGGGTTCAGTCATTTCCTTACATCTTGCACCAGCCGATACGTGCCGTCTGCCTTCCGTGCCGACAGGATTGGGGTGTTATAAGGCCACAGAAAAGGTTCCAGAAGACCATCCTTAACCAGTGTCTGTGTTACAGCTTTTAGACCCACTCTCCCTTCTAAGGCTATGGGATATTGTTGCTGTTTCACAGCTCCACTCCCTCCTTGGGCAGTTCTTTGTAAGGGAAAATTGTGAGTCCACCCCGATTTCCTTCCCCTGCCCACACCTTTGGATTCATTTCTTCTTCATCACAGCTGTTAACACATTCATTGACCCCTGATATCTGTTTCACAGACTTGCAGCTGTAATCCTCATTTAACTGTTAAATCTCTCCCCCATAAATCGGTCCCTGCTTCAGGCACAGAGAACAATTGCCCTGCAACTATTTTATCTTTCCATTTTAGTTCTGTGGTCTCCAAGAGTGGAGCTGTCACTTCTGATCCCTCAGCCCCAGTTATGCACAACAGCCACATCCAGATACACGTCTGGTACCTCTGAACTAGCTAATGCTGTAGGATGGAATGTTGTTTCTGCACTGGCTATCAAATGTGGGATTGCTCTGAAGCAGTACAGCACGATGTGTTTTGTAATTTGCCCTTAGAAACAGTTTGAAAAAGTAGAAAGACTTTATTAGTATTAGTATTAGTAAAAAGAAGTTATTTCATAACATATTTTAGAAATACAGTTGTTCAATCATGTGATCAATTCTCACTTACAGAACTGTAATAGTTACAAATTGCATGGGTATAGCATTAAGGACCAGAAAGCATGTTGTAAGGCCATTCTGTTTGGATAGGAGAAGCTCAGCAAAAGAAAAACAGACTCCAAAGAAGCCAGGGCCTCCACACAAGGCCGAACTGACTCACTCTGTGGGCAGGTTGGGATGCAACAGGCAGGCATCAAGAGACTCCCCTCTGTCCTCCTTCCAAACTTCTCTCTCTTCAGGGATGAGCAGGTGTCCAGAAATAGTGGCCAAGTGTTGATAAGCAGCTGTCAGGCGTTCAATAATTAGCAGTATACCTGCTGAGCTAGCAACAATTGGTGTTTAGCCAGTCACACACACACACACAGAATGGCCCGGGTTGGAAGGGACCTCAAGGATCACGAATCTCCAACCCCCTGCCACAGGCAGGACCACCAACATCTGTAGCACTGCACATATGCACACTGCTGGATAGAAACACCAGTGTGGAAAAAAACTGTATGCTGTGGATGCAAAGGGTGAATCAGAATGGCATAACAGCTGTCATACAAGGAAAAGCAATCCTTTACCTGCTGTGACATGCTCATGGCAACACCAATGCAGATGCCAGCAGCTGATGCCCACAAGGACAGCCAGCCTGGACTTATTTTCACTACATATCTTTGTCCTGATGTCCTTCTAGAAGCTGGGACATTTCTCCTTCTGAGCAGCAGAGGGCAGGATGGGTCCAAGGTGAGGGCACACTCTGCTCTTTAACTGGCACTCAAAGAGAAAGAGAAAATGAAAATCAGCTGTGTTTCCATGCCCATGGCAAACACCAGCCTTTCCATCCTTATAGTCCTTCATGACATCAGCAGCAATGGAAACAACATCCCACTCACCTTTGCCATGTCTGGCAGAGGTTGCAGCTCTTTCTATTGCATCCCTCTAGCTTTCAAGTCAAGAGCTCCTGTGTCACACAAGGAAAAGCAATCTTTTACCTGCTGTGCCATGCTCATGGCAGCAGCAATGCAGATGCCAGCAGCTGATGCCCACAAGGACAGCCAGCCTGGACTTATTTTCATTACATATCTTTGTCCTGATGTCCTTCTACAAGCTGGAACATTTCACCATCTCAGCAGAAGAGTGCAGGAGGGCTCCAAGTTACAGGCACACTCTCCTCTTTTTCTGGCACACAAAGAGAAAATGAAAACCAGATGTGTTTAACTGCCTATGGCAAACACCAGACTTTCCATCCTTACAGTCTTCCTGACTTCAGCAATAATTGAAACAACATCCCACTCACCTTTGCCATGTCTGGCAGAGGTTGCAGCTCTTTCTATTGCATCCCTCTAGCTTTCAAGTCAAGAGCTCCTGTGTCACACAAGGAAAAGCAATCTTTTACCTGCTTTGCCATGCTCATGGCAGCAGCAATGCAGATGCCAGCAGCTGATGCCCACAAGGACAGCCAGCCTGGACTTATTTTCATTACATATCCTTGTCCTGATGTCCTTCTAGAAGCTGGAACATTTTTCCATCTCAGCAGCAGAGGGCAGGAGGGGTCCAAGGTGAGGGCACACTCTGCTCTTTTTCTGGCACACAAAGAGAAAATGAAAACCAGATGTGTTTCCCTGCCCATGGCAAACACCAGACTTTCCATCCTTACAGTCCTCCTGACATCAGCACTAATTGAAACAACATCCCACTCACCTTTGCAATGTCTGGCAGAGGTTGCAGCTCTTTCTATTGCATCCCTCTAGCTTTCAAGTCAAGAGCTCCTGTGTCACACAAGGAAAAGCAATCTTTTACCTGATGTGCCATGCTCATGGCAGCAGCAATGCAGATGCCAGCAGCTGATGCCCACAAGGACAGCCAGCCTGGACTTATTTTCATTACATATCTTTGTCCTGATGTCCTTCCAGAAGATGGAACATTTCTCCATCTCAGCAGCAGAGGGCAGGATGGGTCCAAGGTGAGGGCACACTCTCCCCTGTTTATCTGGCACTCAAAGAGAAAGAGAAAATGAAAACCAGATGTGTTTCCCTGCCCATGGCAAACACCAGCCTTTCCATCCTTACTGTCCTTCCTGACATCAGCACTAATTGAAACAACATCCCACTCACCTTTGCCATGTCAGGCAGAGGTTGCAGCTCTTTCTATTGCATCCCTCTAGCTTTCAAGTCAAGAGCTCCTGTGTCACACAAGGAAAAGCAATCTTTTACCTGCTTTGCCATGCTCATGGCAGCAGCAATGCAGATGCCAGCAGCTGATGCCCACAAGGACAGCCAGCCTGGACTTATTTTCATTACACATCTTTGTCCTGATGTCCTTCTAGAAGCTTGGACATTTCTCCATCTCAGCAGAAGTGGGCAGGAGGGGTCCAAGGTGAGGGCACACTCTGCTCTTTATCTGGCACTCAAAGAGAAAGAGAAAATGAAAACCAGATGTGTTTCCCTGCCCATGGCAAACACCAGCCTTTCCATCCTTACAGTCCTCCTGACATCAGCACTAACTGAAACAACATCCCACTCACCCTTGCCATGTCTGGCAGAGGTTGCAACTCTTTCTATTGCATCCCTCTAGCTTTCAAGTCAAGAGCTCCTGTGTCACACAAGGAAAAGCAATCTTTTACCTGCTGTGCCATGCTCATGGCAGCAGCAATGCAGATGCCAGCAGCTGATGCCCACAAGGACAGCCAGCCTGCACTTATTTTCATTACTTATCTTTGTCCTGATGTCCTTCTACAAGCTGGAACATTTCTCCATCTCAGCAGAAGAGGGCAGGATGGGTCCAAGGTGAGGGCACACTCTCCTCTTTATCTGGCACTCAAAGAGAAAGAGAAAATGAAAACAAGATGTGTTTCCCAGCCCATGGCAAACACCAGCCTTTCCATCCTTACAGTCCTCCTGACATCAGCAGCAACTGAAACAACATCCCACTCACCTTTGCCATGTCTGGCAGAGGTTGCAGCTCTTTCTATTGCATCCCTCTAGCTTTCAAGTCAAGAGCTCCTGTGTCACACAAGGAAAAGCAACCTTTTACCTGCTTTGCCATGCTCATGGCAGCAGCAATGCAGATGCCAGCAGCTGATGCCCACAAGGACAGACAGCCTGGACTTATTTTCATTACATAACTATGTCCTGATGTCCTTCTACAAGCTGGAACATTTCTCCATCTCAGCAGAAGAGGGCAGGATGGTTCCAACGTGAGGGCACACTCTCCCCTGTTTATCTGGCACTCAAAGAGAAAGAGAAAATGAAAACCAAATGTGTTTCCCTGCCCATGGCAAACACCAGCCTTTCCATCCTTACAGTCCTTCCTGCCATCAGCACTAATTGAAACAACATCCCACTCACCTTTGCCTAATCTGGCAGGGAGGTGATGCTCTTTCTAATATACCCCTCTTGCTTTGAATTCACCAGTGCTTGTGTCACACAAGGAAATGCAACATTCCTGCTGTTCTGCCATTCCCATAGCAACAACTATGCAGATGCGAGCAGCTGATGCCCACAAGGACAGCCAACCTGGACTTATTTTCATTACATATCTTTGTCCTGTAGTCCCTCTAGAAGGTTGAACGCTTCTCCATCTCTGCTGCAATGGTCAAAAAGGGTCCAAGTTTAGGGCACACTCTCCTCATGGCCTCTTGCACTCAAAGACAAAGGGAACATGAAAACCAGAAGTTTTTCTTTGCCCATGGCAGACACTAGCCTTTCCATCCTGACAGTCCTTCCTACAATCACCTGGAATTGAAACAATATCCCCCACATCTCTTTTTTGAACTTATTCATGCATGAATAATAATAATGAGAATTTTTCTGTAAATCTTATTTCTGCATGGAAACGATCTGATAACCGGAGCTTTTTTCTCTAAAACAATCCAGCGAATTTGCATTGCTTATCTATGTACGCAAAATGTTTTTGCCATTCATCTCAAATATCAATACATCTGGCAAAATAAGATAGAAAAAGTATTTACAGACATTTTTGGACATAGATTACTTCTGGTCAAGTGGGAAAGAATCCCTAAGCTGCAATCATGAAATACTTTTATCACTTTCTCTGATTTAGCCAGTGTTACTAAAAGGGAAATAAGACACAGGCTTTTTAAAGCAGCTGCCAATTTAAGAATGATAATAAGTTTTATTATTCTTGGCTAAGATCAAAGTCCCCCATTTCAGAATTATCTCCAGCTCATCAAGTATAATTAACAGTTTTGGATAGCCACATTATTATATAGCAATATTGTCTTCCTGCAAGGAATTTCATTGTTTTGACACGTGCCACAGGTTGTTAATAGATTGCCTGATTACCATTTATTTTTTTTATTGGCTTATGATGACCACAGAAAATTATACAGCAGCACCATAAAAACTTTAAATCCTATCCCATGTATCTGCACTCATACGAAAATCATATTGGAAAGCATTGGTGAAACTAAGATTACAAAATAAAGCAGAGGACAATTTCAGTGAAAGCCTGCAGTTTTACAGCTCTGCCCATTTCAAACCCCTGAAGACATCCACGGGTTTCCTGCTGTGGGACACAGGCACTCACCTGCAGCTCAGCACTGCCTGCTCATGCCTGCGCACACCTTCAGGCTGGAACCAAGGAAATCCTCAGCAAAGACATCAGTACACTTTTGTTATGACGACTTTCATAAAGAAGCATCAAATATTTCTTCACGAGAAATACTGCAAGTCCCTTTGACACTAGCCCTTATTTTAAATGTTTAGATTTGTGCTTCATTCAGGCGTGCTGTCACTCCCAAAAAGATTTTTATTCTTTTGCTTTTCATTCTGAGGAACACAGTGATTTCTGCCTTGTTTACTGACTGTAGGCACAGCAATACTCCTGCACCTTCAGGGAAACAGCAAATCCATCTCTTTCACACCCTACTTCTATCAAGCTCATTCACCTTACAAGGTATTTATTGCAAGCAGCTCTTCCAGAAATGGAGATTAACAGAGCCTGCAACCCAGGACACCTCAGTAAGCCAGTACTTTTCATCTCCTGAAGGTGTAGGTAGACACAGAGCTGGAACATCTTTTCCAGAGCTGTGTGATGCTATCTCATCTGTGTTCCCTTACTGTTGACTCAGTGTCACTTCTTATCTAACCTGGTTGCATCCCAGGATTTCTGGTGCCAAAAATAAACTGACAGCTTTCATCACTAGTTAAAAGGAAACTGCAATGGGAAAAGCAATTTTTCTGATTTCTCTGTTGATCAAAGATGCTTCCTGCAAGCCTGATGCGGTAGAAACAATATCAGCTTTAGAATGACAGTCATTAGAGCAGAATCCTTTCACTGATGAAATCCCACAGTCCTGATTCATACAACACTGACACTGGAGGACACAGTAGTTTAGATGAGAGCGCATTAAAAATGACTAAGTTAAGGTCTCAGCAAAGAGTGACAAGTATGAAAAAAAGAGGTTGCAGAAACTGCTTCAGTTTGGCACTCTGGCATAAAGTATGACAACACACAACCTGCCTGTGCAGTTCCAGAAGCAGAAGAAAGCCGTCAACCAAGACTTGTTCTCATCTGCTCTGAAAGTCCACTGGGACAAGGCCACTTTTCTCTGACGTGCTTCCAGAAGTATCACTTCTGAGCACTGTGCCAGGGAGTTACAAGATACTGTTTGTGTGTACAGAGGAGAAAAAGACGTCTGTCTGGAAACAGACTTGGTGAAGGAGAAGCAGCATTTTCCAGAGTACTTCAGAAAGAACTGAGCACTGCCCCAAGAGCTTCAGAGCGGCAGGCTGTCACAGTGTGCCAACCAGCTCAGCTGTGAGTTGGCACTGAAGCTGCACCACAGGGAGAACAAAGCCCCCTGTGCACCCTTGGAGAGCCAAGGGTTGGAGATTCATGAACCTTGAGCTCCTTTCCAACCCGGGCCATGCTGTGATTCTGGGATTCTCACCTTTGCCTCATCTGGCAGAGGGAGGCAGCTCTTTCTCTTGTCTCCCTATGGCTGTCAGGTCACCAGGGCCAGTGTCACACAGGGAACTGCAAACACTGTGTGTGCTGTGCCCTGCCCATGGCAGCACAGAGGCAGCTGCCAGCAGCTGATGCCCACAAGGACAGCCAGCCTGGACTTCCTTTGATTCCTTCCCTTTGGATCAGCGTCCTTCAGGAAGGCGGAACATCTCTCCAGCTGAGCAGCAGAGGACAGCAGGGCTTCGTTGTCTGGGCATGTTCTCTTCTGGCCCTCTGGCCCTCACAGACACAGGAGGAGGACACAGAGGCTGCTGTCACACAGCCAGCCCTGCCTCTCAGGTCAGCTCTCAGGCCATCCTCTCTCCCCTCAGCAGCAGCTCACTGTTCTGCACTCCTCTGGCCTGGGCTGGCAGAGGTGTGCAGCAGTTCTGCTGATCTCCCAGTGCTGGCCATGTCTGCAGTGCCTGTGTGAAAGACACAGGAAGCTGCCAGCATTGCACTGCTCTGCTGTGCCCCTGCCATCACCGAGTTTGCTGTCAGCAGCTGCTGCTACACGTCCATTCAGGCACAGGCCTTTCCTTCCTGGCCCTCTTTCCCCCCTCTCTCCTCTGCTCTCTCTCGTGCTCCCCTTTGGCCTGGGCTGGCTGAGCAGTGCAGGCCTTGTTGTTGCTCCCTGGGCCAACTACGTCACGGTTCCCCGTGACTCTGCCAGCTGCTCTGACACAGCGACTGCGTCCTCAGTGTGGATTCCAGAATGCGACAGACGTCCAGAGAAGACTTCCAGGGCTGATTGGAACATGCTGCCATCAAGAACTGCCATGGCTCAGGCCCCCTGGGAATCTGCTCACAGCGAAAGCTGCTGTCACTCTGTGTGGGCACAGCCTTGTCTGTGTAGGCCTGCTCACACTGCAGCCCCTGTCTGCACCAGAACCGTGCCGATCCACCTTCTCTTGGCCTCCTTGCCTGCATGGAAAAGGGCAGCTTGGGCTGAAGTCCCTCAACTTTCAGATGGCCGAGTGAAGTCTCTGAGCCCTGGTGACCCACGCAGCTCTCCAGCCTGCTGACCTGCTCTGCTGGGGCTGTCTTAAAAGGCAGAGGGCACGTTATCCTCATGTCCCCACATCCATCCCTCTTAGCATACTGATGGCCAGTTCCTAAAAGGACACCTGCACAATCTCTCTGAATGTTAATCAACATGTAGTTAGTTTTCAGTGGTGATTAGCTATGTGTTTAGTCAGAGGTGCAATGGTTCTAATGGTGAGAGAAAGACATTCCCAGTTGTCATCAGGTGGAACACACTTCAGACTGGAATCCTCAAGCAGACTGCAGTCAAGCTTTCTTAATTATTCGTTGTTCTTATCAATTCAGACGCATCTCTTAATTCCTGCTTGAATGAACATTCTGTAATAATCTGCTGAGACAGCGCAAGGCTTGACAATGAGACTATAGTTTATGAAAGCAGCACTTTTTACTTCCTTTACAAGTTCTTATCTGAATGCTAAATGCAACATCAATTCACTTCTCACTGGGTTGAACGTTTTAAATATTTGGTAAACATAATGGTTCTAATTCTGACATTTAATATGAAAATATTAAAATTCTTTGTAAGTACTTTTTTGTTAGAATGCCAGATGCTAAAGGGATGAAGTGGCACAAGAAAGCAAAATGTCTGTGCTGATGGCAGGAAGGACTGTAAGGATGGAAAGGCTGGTGTTTGCCATGGGCAGGGAAACACATCTGGTTTTCTTGTTCCCTTTGTCTTTGAGTGCCAGAAAAATAGAGGAGAGCGTGCCCTCACCTTGGACCCCTCCTGCCCTCTGCTGCTGAGATGGAGAAATGTCCCACCTCCTACAAGGACATCAGGACAAAGATAAATAATCAAAATATTTCCAGGCTGGCTGTACTTGTGGGCATCTGTTGCTGGAAAATTTAATGGCAGTAAACTGCCTAGATAATGACAGAATGAGGGTGACAATAGAATGGTACGTAATCACAGTACAATGAAAAAAGTATGCAGGGTGCAGGAAGGGAGGTGTGGACATTCTGAGTTGCAACTCTTTATTTGCTCCAGAAAGCTCTATCAGAATGGAAGACTGAAGGAAATACTTTGAGTGTTTTCTAATGTGACTGGATGAAAGATCCATGTGGCAAATTGAATAACTGAGTGGTAAAGGGACATAGATACCTCACTGTTTCATGGAACCTCTCAGTTAAGCACCTGAGCACTGTGTACAGGACTTGGGAATATAAGTATTAGAGGATCATGGAATATCTGTATTTGGAAGGGACCTCGAGGATCATGTATTCCACCTCCTGGTTCCACACCGGACCTCCTATGGGTCAAGCCCTGTGTCTGAGAGCATTGTGCAAATGCTCTTTGGCCTTTGTCAGCTCAGTGCCAAACCACTGCCCTGGGGAGCCAGTGCCAAATTCCATGTATCTAGGTCATCCTACAGAATGATGCCAAGAGCAGTTATAGAGATCGACTTACAAACAAAATTCTTGTCTTGAATTAATGGTACACTCACCATTTAAAAAAAAAAAAAAAGAAAAAAAAAAGGAAATAATAGAGAAAAAAAAAAAAAGAAAAAGAAAAAGAAAAAGAAAAAAAGAAGAAAAAAAATGAAAAAAAAAAATCAGAGCCATATTCTTACACTGGCATTTTACAGTATTGTCAGATTTTTGTAATTCTGTTTTGTCATATAAGATTCTCTCATCATGAAATAATGACCAAATTCTCTTTTCAGATCTAAACATACAAATGCTAAAGGCAGCAGTGCTGTTCAAGAGTACATTACCAGCTCAAACACTGCTTTGGCTATAAAACTGAAGGTAGTAAGGAATTTTATCAAGGAGTTTGAAGAAAACATGCAAGTGTAGATTTAAAAGCAACCTGTATTGTTACTTAGAGTTTGATATAGTGTAATCCAGTGCACAGTACTTGTAACGTGTGTTTTACAAAATGCTTTGCAATGTAGGGATCTATTAAGATAAATGCTGCAAGTTCTAATATGTCCATGAACTTTTCAAACTGTTCCTTACTCCTACACATCACTACGAGTAGTTCTTCTGTCAGGAAGGATCACATGAGTAATTAACCTGTGACCTTAATTTGGAATTAAATGCATACAGTGGAAGTAAGAGCTGTGGGTTATTTTGCTCTTTCAGTGTTGAGCAGCCGAGGTGTTTTGTTTTGGAGGGTGGACAGTGATGGGACAAGTGGGGAGTGGCTTTAGACTGAGACGGGGGGTGTTGAGGTTTAGGTTGGATGTGAAGAGGAAGTTTTTCAGCCAGAGGGTGGTGAGGCACTGGAACAGGTTGCCCAGGGAGGCTGTGGATGCCCCATCCCTGCAGGCATCCAAGGCCAGTCTGGATGTGGCTCTGGGCAGCCTGGGCTGCTGGTTGGCAGGTTAGAAAGCCCACAGGACTTTATTGCAGCCCTGGGTGCAGGGGGATCACTGCACCTAGCATGCACACAGAAGAGCTGGAGCACACAGGTGATGTACATTCCACTTGTGAACATTCCTGCAATTCCAGAGAGCGTGCGCCTGTTCCAATCACTGTTGCACAGATTAAAAACTGATTGCAGATGAGCTGTTTTGGTATGGGGTTCTTGCCAACGGTCTGCAGTGGCTGTGTGATTCCTCGGGGAGTTGCTCTCCAGCCCAAAGGTCATGTCCTAAGTCGACCAGATCCCGTTTGTGTCCAGAAATGGCTGACAACAGATCAGCTGCTGGTCAAGTTTCTAACATCACACTGGCCTTGCTCCAGTGTCTGTGTCATCAGCCCCAGCACATACGGTGCACCTCTTCAAGGCTTTGCAACACTGAGACTCTGCACTTGGGCTCCAGACATCCTGCTGCACCAAGAGGTTATTCTAGCATAACCACGATTATAGGCAGTGTTTAGACAAGCTCTTACAGGAAAACCATGAACACAAGGCTAAAGAGAGACTAAGTGATGCACTGTGCAGGAATACTCATGGAAGTCTTCACAGTGCAGGAGTCTGATCTGATTACAGATGCTGTGCTTTAAGTACCCCTTATCATATCTTTTTTTTCACTGTTGTGCAGGGGTTGGACTCAGTGATCTCTGGAGGCTGGAGATGCTGTTTGCTAATGGAAGATGGAGAGAGGGAAAGCAAGTAAAAGGCATGCTGTGCATAGCCACCACATGACATCTGCACCATTTCCCCCTGCACCAAGGAGGAGCAGCTCACAAGCTTGGCCTGGGCCAGGGAAGGGAGCAGACAAACATCTGGACCGACCCCAAACGAGCTGGTTCTGCAGGTTGGGTGTCTGCTGCTGCTTGTCTCACATCCTGCTGCTCAGCGGTAGATTTGTTCCTGCTCAGTGCTAACAGGAAACTCACACAGCATTTCTGTTTCAGCTGTGCCAACGCTTTGATCCCTTGCTGCTTGGATGGGGCGTTTGAAGAAGGATGCCTGTGCTGATGTCCACCCAGGCTTTGGGGATGAGTCTCCACACCAGGGTACGACTGACAGGACTGAGGGTTGGGGATCCAGCCAGGTCGAGTCCAGTGTGCTTTGCTCTTGTTCTTAGTGCTTGTTTTTGCTCAGGAGGGCAGGAGGTGAACCTCGTGAACCCATGCCTGCAGACGGGTTTTGCAGAGAAAGAGGTCCTGCAGGCCTTGTGTGACAGCCACGGAGCTGCAGCGAGGCTGCATCCGTGTAAAACACCAGAGATCCACGGAGGTGTGAAGGGGAGCTGTGGGCTGCAGTCACGCAGGAAGGGATGTGCATGCTCGGGGTTTGGTTGTTGTGTGTGTGTTAAGTGACTGTGATACCACTGCTGGGTCAGTGTGAGTGTACGGAACAAGTGTGACAGCCTTTTTGATGGAGCCCTGTGAAAGGAGTCCTATGGACTTGAGATCCAACTATCAGCCCGTGGGCATCATCCAGGAGTTGGGGTAGGGGATGAGGCAAGGGAAGTTGGGCTAAGAAAGGGATAAAGCAGTCTGGCAGTAGTTCTGTGTTTCTCCCATCTCCTGCTTTATTTCCTTCCAGGTGAAATAGATGGGTGCTGCAACATGCCCTTGAATGTAACAAAAGCCACTCTAGTGTGGATTTGACATGGGCCCAGCACTGCAAGGTACGCTGCTGGGAGGAAGCGTCCATCTGGCTGAGGGCAGGAAGGCCCTCCAGAGGGATGCACTGAGGCCAGTTGTGCGAGGCTCAACAAGAGCAAGCGCCAGGTCCTGCGCTTTGGTCATGACGACCCCGTGCCAGCTTCTCCAGGATTTGGCTGGGGTAGAATTCCAAGCAGCCCCTGATTCCAGAACGTTGGGCTGGGCTGTTGAAATCTTCTGCCCTTGTGACTGGTCTTGCCTCCCCACCCTGTGCGTCGTGGTGGAGCAGCCTGGTGGCCCTCAGTGATGTCATAAGGGCTAGAATGAGGGGAGGAGCAGTGCGTGCTGCGTCCCTTCATTGGAGCGCTGGAGCTCTGACTGAGCAGCTCGCTTGTTGCACTTGTGCACCGACTGCGTCCCTTTGTCTTCACACCGTCCTGTGCAGCACCTTGTAGGTAAGCTGAGACAGTGTGGGAGAGACGGGGGGACAGTGAGTGCTGAGAACTGCTGGCTGGCGGAGCTCATAGGATCACATTATCTCCATCAGCAGAGGGGTGGCCATGAGGGACAGGGAGGTGATCGTCCCCCCCTGCTCTGCTCTTGTGAGGCCCCAGCTGCAGTACAGTGTCCAGAAAGACAGGGAGCTGTTGGAGAGGGTCCAGAGGCGAGCCACAGAGATGATCAGGGGACAGGAGCACCTCCCCTGCAAAGACAGGCTGAGGGAGCTGGGCTTGTTCAGCCTGGAGAAATGAAGGCTGTGGGGTGACCTCATGGCAGCCTTCAGTACCTAAAGGGAGCCTAAAAAGAGGAGGGGAATCAACTCTTTGAAAGGGTAGATAACAGCAGGACAAGGGGAAATGGTTTTAAGTTGAAAACTTAAGTTTTTAAGTTGAGGGAGGGCAGATTTTGGATTTTCCGTCGTAGTCTTTGCTAAACCGTGGAAGCAAACTGACCTGCTCTTTCTCTCTCCTCTCTCCACCCTCTGCCTGCTTCCCTGCTGCAGCTTTTGCTCGTGGAAGATCAGAGCAAAGTGACAAGGAACGGCTGCGGATTCGTGAGATTTCTCTCCCTCGTTCTGATCTCTTGCCAGGTACCTGCCATGCTTTGTCCCCCCACATGCTTTAGCAGCCCGTGACGCCCCGTGTTTGGTAACACAGCCTCATCCAGCTTTGATGGGACGCTGGTCACGTGTGGGTTTTCTCCACGTGCTCTGCAGCTCAGCCCTCAGAAGGATGCTGTCTGTGGTGCTGTGACCAGCTGGTTTTATGGAAAGCAATCCCTTAGGCAAAGAGTCCCAGCCCCAGCTTGTGCAGAGCTGCACAGCATCACCAGGGACACCAGCAGGCGTGCTTGGGCTGTGTGAGTGTGCCCGACAGCTGTAGGGAGCACAGCAGAGATGTGAACAGAGAAAATAAAAGTGTGTTTCTTTTCAGTTCCAGCTTGTCACACCTACGCTGATGGCTGTGGCGTGCAGCGAGATCAGCTGTGGGCCTGACCTGGCATGGACAGAGGTAGAGTATGAAGCTCTGATTGGTCTTTGTTCCCTGACTGCAGCCAGCAGAGTGAGCCGCAGATGTGCTCTCCTGCTTTCCAAGGGAGCTCCTCTGTGGCAAGACAGTAGTGCAAGTGTGGCAAGTTTATAAAAGTACGAGAGCCATCTCGGCTGTTGTGTTTGTCCTCTACTGACTTTTCCCTTGAAATGGCTGCAGAAACAACAATCATTCTCTGCTCTGTTTGGCCTCGCTGTTGGTTGGACTGCTCAAGAGAGCTGCTTGGTGCTTGCAATGGAACTGTTTGCACCTTGTAACTGCAGCCGTAGCTTTGGTTTCCCTCTTCACGGTCTCCTAGCATCTGAAACAGTCAGCCTTCCTGCACAAAGAGCGCAGGAAAGGAGGGGGCAAAATGGACAAGGCCACCTGTCTGCATCAGTGCCATTGCTGATTAGTCTGGGTGGGGAGAGATGCATCTTTGCATTGCCTGGCGTGTGCCTGCTGCACACCAGGGAGAGAAACAGCCGTTATTAGACTTGCAGTTCCTTCTGAAGTGCCCATGATAAGGACCGAGTGCATTTCCTGCAGCTTTCTCTGCAGATGTGCTCCTCACCTTGAAATCCTCCTTGTTGGTTCCCAGCTCCTCACCGTGGCCTGTGCTCTCTGTTTCAGGCTGAGAACAAGGGGAAGCCCCTGCTGGACCATGAGGTGGCACCTGTGAATGTTCCAGCTATTGCTGCTGCCCATGCTATTAAGAGATACGTTGCCCAGGCAGCGGATGAACTCTCCTTTGAGGTAAGCAGTTCAAGGCGTTCCTTGTTGCTCAATTTTACAATGGCAAATGCCTTCAGAGCTGCACTGGTGCAAGTGCTCTCATGCTCGGCGATGTTTGGCAGTGCAGAAGAATGCAGTCATTTGAGCTGTGCTTTCCTCCCAGCCGTGCTGAAGCTGGGATTGACGTTGCAATCTCTTGCAGGTGGGAGACATCATCTGTGTCATCGACATGCCACCAAAGGAGCTGACCCCCTGGTGGAGAGGCAAGCTCGGCTTCCAGGTAGGCACAAGCTTCAGACTGGAGAGTGCAACTTCAGTAAAGGCAGGAATCTCAGCTTAGAGCTGCTCTGCCTGCACAGGATGCCCAGTGGACATAAACAGTTTCCTTGTGTCGGTGTCAGAGGACCTTGCCTTTGGCTGCAAATGTTGAAAAATTATTACCTTTATGCTGTGAACTATGGCCATTTTCTGCTGGATAGTCTTATGGAACGTCAGGCAAGCACGTTCTGAGGGAAATGTTACGTGCCTTTTGGTTTAACAGTTCAGATCTGAGAAGTGCTGCATGCAATAGTTGGCTTCTCTTCTTGTTACAGGTTGGATTTTTCCCAGGGGAGTGTGTGGAACTCATTAATAAGAACATTCCTGAGGCACTCATCAATTCTGTGCCAAAGCCAGGTATGGATGTTACATTTGATGGTGTGGGAAAGCAAAATGAAGTCTTTTTGGGGGTATGTTCCATGTTTAGTACCTCCTTTATCCATCCCACATTGTCCTCTGGGTTGATGATTCTTCATGCACACCATGGGGCAGAGATTTGGCCCAATCCTCCTGTGTTTATGATTGGACTTGGCAAAACTATAGAATCTTCATAGAATGGCTTGGGATGGAAGGGACCTCAGGGATCATCATGCTCCAACCCTCCTGCCTCAGGATGGTCTCCCAGCCCCCACATTTAATGTCAGATTAGACCAGGCTGCCCAGGGCCCCATCCAACGTGGCCTTGGGCTCCTCCAGGCATGGGGAAAATCCCTTTTTGTATGTACTGGTTGGTAATGTTCTTCCCGTTCTGACGTGCTCTGTAGAATGTGCTGTGCTCGGCCTCGTCCAACGGAGCCAAACCTGAAATGAACTGGTTTCTTCCTTTTGTTGTGCAGTGCCCAAGAAACGCAGCAAGATCCTCACCTTCCTTCGTTCCTTGGTGAAGGCCCGCCCAAAGAAACCGACCGAGCGGGAGGTGGAGAAGGAAAGGGTGTTTGGCGGTGACCTGGGAGAGCATCTTCTCCACTCCGGTCGTGATGGTAAGGAGCTGCCCATTCCTGAGATCTTCCTCTGCTGGCATCTAAATAAGATGAAAGGGAGCTCATATCTAGCAGGGGGTAGGCTGATAGCAGTGGAGGCACGTGTAATGGGAGTTGATGGCTGAAGGATAAAGTGAGGCGGATACTCCTAAGAGACAAGCACATCTGTATTTGCTTCAGCCAAGCCTGGCTGGGTTTAATGGATGGGATGTGAAGCACAGCCTGCAGCAGGACTTGAATCAGGAGCTCCACTGACGGCTGGCACGTGTTCTTCAGTCCCCCAGGTCCTCCAGAGCTGCGCTGAGTTCATTGAGCAGCACGGCGTGGTGCAGGGGATATACCGCCTGTCCGGCGTCGCGTCCAACATCCAGAGACTGCGGTAAGAGTGCTGCGACTGACACAGCCTGAGTGCATCTGGTGTGGCTTTGGGCTTGCCTTCCTCTCGCTCAACCGGGTTTGCGTCCCTCTCTCCAGGCAGGAATTTGAGTCGGAGCAGATTCCTGAGCTCACCGTCCGTGACATTCACAGCGTGAGCTCCCTCTGCAAGATGTACTTCAGGGAGCTCCCGAACCCTCTGCTCACCCACCAGCTGTACGGCAAGTTCTCGGTAAGCACAAGGCCACGTCTTTCATTTCCCTCTTCCTGGGCCTCTTGGCAGATGGCTGCAGCAGTGCCCCAGCTCGGAGGCCCTTTTGCTGTCAGCCCCACGAGGTTTACTCGCAGTGGTGTACTAGCCTGATTGGTGTCTCGCTCCCTTTCTGCACTACTCCAGGATGCTGTTGGTGCCGCTACAGAGGAGGAGCGGCTGCTCAGAATGCAGGACGTCATCCAGCAGCTGCCCGCTCCTCACTACAGGTCAGTGCTGCCCTCAGCCTGCTGAGCTCAGCCCTGCTGCATTGCAGAGGGCAACGATGCGGTTCCAGCCTTTGTCTTTCTGAATTGCAGCACGGCATGCTCGTTGGTGCTGAACATTTGCCTCTCTTGTTTTCCAGGACACTGGAGTTCCTGATGAGACACTTGGCATGTCTGGCTGGGAGCTCCACCACCACAAACATGCATGCCAAGAACCTAGCCATTGTGTGGGCTCCAAACCTCTTAAGGTAAACTTCTGCTTCGGTTTCAACACTTCCTCTGTTCTCCAGTTAAGAAAAGCAGTCCTCTCTTTTTCTCCATCAAATGTGCTCTTCTCCTGTAAAATCTGTGGCTGACAGAAGAGCAGGAGCCTGAGCTGTTCTCCAACCCCACGGGCACAATGTCTAGGTGACAATTTCTGCAGTCTTGTTGAGATTGGACTGACGTGTCCTTGATCATCCAGGGGAATTTCTGCAGTGGCATCACTGATTGCCCACTGCGGAAGTCTCCAGAGCCTCAGCTGACAGCTTTTGGCTGCAACAATTCAGACTCGGGGAAACGGTCTTGGAGAAATGACTTCTAAAATCTGCCTTTTCTACAGATCACAGCAGAACGAGTCTGCCTGCGCCAGCGGAAGAGCTGCCTGCATGGAGCTGCAGACGCAGTCGGATGTGGTGGAATTCATCATCAACCACACCGACGTCCTCTTCTGCTCCAAATCCGGAGCAGACATTGCAGATGCAGCAGGTGAGTGTCTTCCTCCATTAGCTTGATCTTGACCTGACACCTTGACCAAATGCAGGCCTTCTCCAGGATGTTTGAGATACTCTTTTACCATCAAGGGGACAGCAGACCTCTGGGCTTCCATTAGGGTATGGCATCCTGTTGCTGGATGCTGAGAATGTCCAAGCCCAAATTTCACAAGGAGGAAACCGTCATTATTATGGTTTGCACGCAGGAAAAGCTTGATGCAAGTGTGGCAGCGAAGCTTTCTCAGTTCCCTGCCCCCATTTCCTTGTTTTTTTCCTTGCCTATTTTGATACAGTAAGCTGCTCTTAATGATGACCGTGTCCTTTGCCATAAACACACCTCTGCCCACATGGTTATTTTGAGCTCCTCTTCTTCCAGTGGCTCGGATAAGCAAGCCTGAGAAAAATACAGCACCTCCCCCAGAACTGTGGTGGCTGTGCTGCTGCTTTCTGATCCTCGCTCTTACCTGTGGTTTTCCTTGACAGGGCACAATTCTCTCCCAGGGCCCAAGTCTGTGGGGGTCTCTTCTGCTGCCACAAAGCTGCTCAGCCTGGAGGAGGCACAGGCACAGAGGCGAGGCCACAGCAGCTCTCCTGTTGTGACAGAGAGCAGCCGGGACAATGAAGTGGAAGAAAGCCCTGCAGCTGGACAGGGCAAATTCCACACCGTCATTGACTTTCCATCTGAAAGGTAAAGAGGACTTTCTTTTCCAGCACCTAGCATCATTGTTTGGGTGGGTTTTTGTGTTTTTCTTTCCATGATTTCTAGTGCCAAAACTTGCTGAAACTAAGTTATGCTACTGGTGGGGTTTTCCAGATGTCAGGGCCACTGCCTGAAAACAATTCCAGTTCTCCTCTAAGCAGAGCAGTTGGTCAGACTTGCTGGCACTAGAAATTGAACATGGCAGTGAGATGAGGCTGATGAGGTGCTAATGTAAGAGTCAGAGATGCTTTTGAGCTTCCTTTATGGCTGCACGGTTCCTCAGAAAGCAGTTACACCTGCCAGCTAAATCAAAGCACTCCCTCAGATGCTGTGCTGTACAGCTGTGGAGCCTTTGCTCACATGCTCTGCATCTTGCTTGACAGATGTGAGGGGAATTCAGCCAGCAAGACTTCAGGGCTGAGCTGTAGAACGGAGCCATCCTCAACTGTTGCAAACAGAGCGAGTTTCTAAGTTGTGTTTCTGCAGAAACCAGGCAGTCCCAGGAACAAGAAACTGCTGCCAAGAGCTCAGTGATGCTCTTCCCTCACCCTGCACCACGCACGACTCACAGCATTGGCTGTTTTCTCTCTCCAGGCAAAATCCACCCAGCAAGACTGAGGAATCGCCAGCTAGCAGTTGGTGTTGCTGCTTCAGGCTCAGAAAGCCATCCTCTGGCAGCAAACGCCAACTGCAGCGCAATGCCAGGCAGCCCTCTGAAACAGCAGTGGTAGTCCTGGCAGGTAAGGGTGCAAATGCAGCTTCCAAATCCCTGCTTTTCAGGAGCATAGAATTCAAGCTTGCTCTGCACTTGTATCTCCTTCTGGCGTTCCAGCCCCTGCCTAGCATTTTCAGTTCACCCCTGATCAAGAACCACTGTCGTAATTAAGTTTGACACTAACCCCTGTGTATCCTTTCTAGGTGAATCGAGCCTTTGCCAAGCCATAAGATCCAGGGCAAGTAGCGAGGATGCTCTCTGTGCTTCCATCAGTGGAGAGCTCTTAGGAAGCACAAATTGCTGCAGTTCCAACAGCAGCCTTCCATCTGACAACATTAATGGAGAGAAGGAGCTCATCGAAGTCCATGCCCTCATTACACCTGGCTCTGCTGAAGTTGCTGACCTGGGCCTGCAAGACACCACAGTCACAAGTGTGGTCTGTCACCCAGTGTCTCTGCAGTGCAACCCATCCCAAGAGCAGTGTGAGTGCCCTGACAGCAGCACCTCCATGCAGGAGCAGGTCAGCGTCAGTGAGGAGGAGCAGAGCCTCTTGCAGGGGGACTTTCAATCAGGCCTCCAGTCCCAGGCACCGGACAGCAGCACTGAGAGCTCTGAGCCACTCTCTCCATGACAAGACAGGATGAGTCCCATCTTCACCATCGACCTCTCACACCCTCCTGTCTTTTATACAATAATAAAAAGCACACTCGTGCTCAATCAACGCCTTGACTGCCTCCAGAGTCTTCATTCACACGGACTGCGATGAATGCAGCACACAGCAAGGCACCTCAGCTTGCAATGCTGTGGCTGTGGGGTGCGTGCAGCACAGCTCCGGGTTTGTTCCTGTTTTGTCTGGCTTTGGGATGTCTGCAGGGGGAGCTCTGCTACCATTTGGCATGGTAGCAAATAATCTCTCGCATCCTGGATGCTGCTCATGATACTCCCAAGCTTCCTGGCTGTGGCTTTGTGATGCTTTTCAGGGCTTTCTGATGCATTTTGATGCCTTGGATGTTCCTTAACACCTCCCTCCTCCCATCATGTCCTTTCCTGGCTCCCACCTACGAACTGGCCCTGCAGATCATCTCCAGACCTGTCATCAGCACACTGCGGCAGGAGAAGCTCCCTCTGGCCAACGTCAGGCAGTACTGCTTGGTCTGCAGCTCAGTGGCCATTTCCCTTTTAGGCGGCTCCTGCAGAAGAATCAAGCAGCAGAACCTTTTGCTCACCCTGCACCACACAAATGCTGCAAAAGCAGAAACAACCTGGGAATCTCTGGTTTGCAAGACTTCACAGACACTTATTGACTGTGTCTGATGGTTCCCTCCCATCCTTGATTTCCTTCTCCCCTTCTCCTCGTCTGATCCCACTGCTGAGCCATGATCAAGCTGCCCAGTGTGGCAGAGCATCGTGCAGAGCCATGCTGGCACCTCCTCCCCTTCCTCTCCTGCAGCTCAGCCTGCAACCTGAGCAAGTTTTTTTCTGAGAAAGTGACCAGCTCTTTTCCATCCCTTTGCCCCTACAAACAGTTGTCCAGAGGATCTCGTCCAAGAATTCCTGGAACAGCCTGCAGCTGGCTCTCCTGAAGTTCAGGCTCCTGCCTTTGCTTCCTGCCAGGCCCGCATTCCTTGAGATCACCAACTCAAGGAGGGCATGGTCACTGCAGCCCTGACCGCCTCCTGTCGTAACCCCTGGTGTGCACCATGTCCAGCAATGCTTCCCTTCTGCTTGCTGTGCCCAATGCCTGCACCACAGAGTGATTCTCACTGCACTCCAGGAGTCTGTCAGATTGCTTGCAGCCAGCCATGCTGATTTCCCAGACTGACTGGAATCCCCCATCAGCATGAGAGTCAGTGAGTGCGATGCTTCTGCTGGCTGCAGTAAGCAGCTCCCACCAACAGGCTCTCTTTCCAGGCGGCTGTAGCAGACCCTCACCTCCAGAAGCCCTGCACTGCTGCACTTCCTAATTTTACCCACAAGTTCACAACCTGCTCATGGCTCTTCTTAGTTCTTTGCACTCAACTTCTCATCATAGAAGGCAAATCCCTTGCCTTCCAGAATTCCATAGTATCAATTGTGTCTGCTTTATGTCAGGATTTTTTTTCTTTCTTTTCTTTTTCCATTTTCTAGGTAGGAAAATGAATTTCTGAGCCAGGAGAAGCAGAAGTGAAACAGTCTTCCTGGCACTGCTCAGGTTGCAGGAGTTGCCAAGTGCTCCTCAGGTAATGTGTGCTGAAGAGCTGACCTTGGTGGCAGGGGCTGTGGCTGCATTTTGTGCCTGTCATGCGGGAATACAAGAAAGCCTATTCAGAGCAGGAGCTGCAGAGCGAGATAAACATCACGAGAAGGTAAGGCTGAGAAGCAAGGACACCTCCAGAAAGAAGAGAAAAACTGAGTCAAGTGAGCTGCGTGACGGCCGTGTGATGCTGACCATGATTGGAGGAAGAGCGCATGGCTGGGAATGACTGATGGCTCTGGTTGGATGGGTGCCTGTGTGCACAGAGTTAAGGAGTGTTTGTGGGATGTTTTGCTGGCATCTAACGGCTGTAAGGGGAAGTCAAGAGAGAAAACTTGTGAATGCATATAAGGGATGTTAAAATCTGGAATGGATTGTTTGGATCATTCACATCTGAGTCCAGATTGCCACACTGCCTAAACCTGGGGCCTAGGATTTTCCTTTAAGAGTGCCAACTGCTCATTTTAAATGATAAAAAGTAACATTGAAAAAAGCTTCCCTCCTTGCATTAGAATAAGGCATTGATATTTGATGTTTCTGTCTTTCCATTCCTTTAGCAGCCTGGGTGTTGATGCAGCTGCATGCATCTGCTGCCCTCCCCTTCTGTTTTGTGTAAAAGAACAGTAAAATATGCAATCAGTGTGAGATCTTTCTGAAGTATTTTACTTTATTTGCCCCTAGGCTGCAATGGCTGGGAAATGGCAGTGTCACCCAGGAGCCCACACGGCGACCTGATGTCTCATTGTTGGGGTCTATTGGAAACCACCACGATGACAAAAGAATGCCTGGGATTCCTCCGGCCCAAATGCCAAACCTTGCACTTGGCTGTGCTGAACCTCATCAGGTTCACCCAGGCCCACCTCTCAAGTCTGCTGAGCTCAAACAGATGTCATTTTTCTCGTGTCCTTCCATTCCGAGTCCATCTGTTCCCCAAAGCAAAAGAATTTGGAGGGAACCACCGACAGTTATGTGAGCGATTTCAGCGTCTATTTCTGATCATGGCAACAACTTCAGAGGTCACACTTAATTTACGGTGCCCGTTGTAATTCTGACCAAGGCTGCAGTTGCAGCTGACTTCCCAAGGCTGCAAGACGTGGTGGTGACACAGCCTTGTGCTTCTGCATTGGTGCTCATCCCACGTTTCCTTTCTCTGTCTCGCAGGTCAGCTCCTGCTGGAAGCAGATGGTATCCCAGTGTGAATGAAGGTCAGTGCAGGAGCAGCTGCTGATGGGAGGAAGGAAGTCCATGCTGAAGAGCTCTGAAGCATCTGCAGGTATGGTTCTGGAGGAGGCAGCAGTGATGTCGGAGGGCTCCCAGCAGGAAGCTGTCTCATCCAAATGCTTGCTGAGTGGTTGGAAGGGATCTTTCTGCATGACAGCAGCACCAGCTGCTTGCTTCAAATGCTGCAAAGACAAGGATTAGCACGAGTTCCAGTATCTACAGTATCATCACGAATCACGATAGGATTACAATGTGTCCTCATACAAACGCAGCCATTTCTCTCTGAGTCCAAAGGCTGTCCGGAAAGCATCTTTGAGGTCTCTCACACCAAACCACTGCTGTCCGTGTGGGATCTGACTCATTAGGGTATAGGGGTTAGGAACCACAGGCTGTCTTTTGAGAACGGGTTCAGTCATTTCCTTACATCTTGCACCAGCCGATACGTGCCGTCTGCCTTCCGTGCCGACAGGATTGGGGTGTTATAAGGCCACAGACAAGGTTCCAGAAGACCATCCTTAAGCACTGTCTGTGTTACAGCTTTTAGACCCACTCTCCCTTCTAAGGCTATGGGATATTGTTGCTGTTTCACAGCTCCACTCCCTCCTTGGGCAGTTCTTTGTAAGGGAAAATTGTGAGTCCACCCCGATTTCCTTCCCCTGCCCACACCTTTGGATTCATTTCTTCTTCATCACAGCTGTTAACACATTCATTGACAGCTGACATCTGTTTCACAGACTTGCAGCTGTAATCCTCATTTAACTGTTAAATCTCTCCCCCATAAATCGGTCCCTGCTTCAGGCACAGAGAACAATTGCCCTGCAACTATTTTATCTTTCCATTTTAGTTCTGTGGTCTCCAAGAGTGGAGCTGTCATTTCTGATCCCTCAGCCCCAGTTATGCACAACAGCCACATCCAGATACACGTCTGGTACCTCTGAACTAGCTAATGCTGCAGGATGGAATGTTGTTTCTGCACTGGCTATCAAATGTGGGATTGCTCTGAAGCAGTACAGCACAATGTGTTTTGTAATTTGCCCTTAGAAACAGTTTGAAAAAGTAGAAAGACTTTATTAATATTAGTAAAAAGAAGTTATTTCATAACATATTTTAGAAATACAGTTGTTCAATCATGTGATCAATTCTCACTTACAGAACTGTAATAGTTACAAATTGCATGGGTTTAGTATTAAGGACCAGAAAGCATGTTGTAAGGCCATTCTGTTTGTATAGGAGAAGCTCAGCAAAAGAAAAACAGACTCCAAAGAAGCCAGGGCCTCCACACAAGGCCGAACTGACTCACTCTGTGGGCAGGTTGGGATGCAACAGGCAGGCATCAAGAGACTCCCCTCTGTCCTCCTTCCAAACTTCTCTCTCTTCAGGGATGAGCAGGTGTCCAGAAATAGTGGCCAAGTGTTGATACGCAGCTGGCAGACGTTCAATAATTAGCAGTATACCTGCTGAGCTAGCAACAATTGGTGTTTAGCCAGTCACACACAGAATGGCCCGGGTGGGAAGGGACCTCAAGGATCAGGAATCTCCAACTCCCTGCCACAGGCAGGGACACCAGCCTCTGCAGCACTGCACATATGCACACGGCTGGATAGAAACAGCAGTGTGGGAAAAAACTGTATGTTGTGGATGAAAAGGGTGAATCAGAATGGCTTAACAGCTGTCCCACAAGGAAAAGCAATCCCTTACCTGCTGTGCCATGCTCATGGCACCAGCAATGCAGATGCCAGCAGCTGATGCCCACAAGGACAGCCAGCCTGGACTTATTTTCATTACATATCTTTGTCCTGATGTCCTTCCAGAAGATGGAACATTTCTCCATCACAGCAGAAGAGGGCAGGAGGGGTCCAAGCTGAGGGCACACTCTCCTCTTTTTCTGGCACACAAAGAGAAAGAGAAGATGAAAACCAGATGTGTTTTCCTGCCCATGGCAAACACCAGACTTCCCATCCTTACAGTCCTTCCTGACATCAGCAGCAACTGAAAAAACATCCCACTCACCTTTGCCATGTCTGGCAGAGGTTGCAGCTCTTTCTATTGCATCCCTCTAGCTTTCAAGTCAAGAGCTCCTGTGTGACACAAGGAAAAGCAATCTTTTAACTGCTGTGCCATGCTCATAGCAGCAGCAATGCAGATGCCAGCAGCTGATGCCCACAAGGACAGCCAGCCTGGACTTATTTTCATTACATATCTTTGTCTTGATGTCCTTCTAGAAGCTTGGACATTTCTCCATCTCAGCAGAAGAGGGCAGGATGGGTCCAAGTTGAGGGCCAACTATCCCATGTTTATCTGGCACTCAAAGAGAAAGAGAAAATGAAAACCAGATGTGTTTCCCTGCCCATGGCAAACACCAGCCTTTCCATCCTTACAGTCCTCCTGACATCAGCACTAATTGAAACAACATCCCACTCACCCTTGCCATGTCTGCCAGAGGTTGCAGCTCTTTCTATTGCATCCCTCTAGCTTTCAAGTCAAGAGCTCCTGTGTCACACAAGGAAAAGCAATATTTTACCTGCTGTGCCATGCTCATGGCAGCAGCAATGCAGATGCCAGCAGCAGATGCCCACAAGGACAGCCAGCCTGGACTTATCTTCATTAAATATCTTTGTCCTGATGTCCTTCCAGAAGCTGGGACATTTCTCCATCTCAGCAGAAGAGGGCAGGAGGGGTCCAAGGTGAGGGCACACTCTGCTCTTTATCTGGCACTAGAAGAGAAAGAGAAAATGGAAACCAGATGTGTTTCCCTGCCCATGGCAAACACCAGCCTTTCCATCCTTACAGTCCTTCCTGCCATCAGCACTAATTGAAACAACATCCCACTCACCTTTGCCATGTCTGGCAGAGGTTGCAGCTCTTTCTATTGCATCCCTCTAGGTTTCAAGTCAAGAGCTCCTGTGTCACACAAGGAAAAGCAATCTTTTACCTGCTTTGCCATGCTCATGGCAGCAGCAATGCAGATGCCAGCAGCTGATGCCCACAAGGACAGCCAGCCTGGACTTATTTTCATTACATATCTTTGTCTTGATGTCCTTCTAGAAGCTTGGACATTTCTCCATCTCAGCAGCAGAGGGCAAGAGAGTTCCAAGTAGAGGGCAAACTATCCCATGTTTATCTGGCACTCAAAGAGAAAGAGAAAATGAAAACCAGATGTGTTTCCCTGCCCATGGCAAACACCAGCCTTTCCATCCTTACAGTCCTCCTGACATCAGCACTAATTGAAACAACATCCCACTCACCCTTGCCATGTCTGCCAGAGGTTGCAGCTCTTTCTATTGCATCCCTCTAGCTTTCAAGTCAAGAGCTCCTGTGTCACACAAGGAAAAGCAATCTTTTACCTGCTTTGCCATGCTCATGGCAGCAGCAATGCAGATGCCAGCAGCAGATGCCCACAAGGACAGCCAGCCTGGACTTATCTTCATTAAATATCTTTGTCCTGATGTCCTTCCAGAAGCTGGGACATTTCTCCATCTCAGCAGAAGAGGGCAGGAGGGGTCCAAGGTGAGGGCACACTCTGCTCTTTATCTGGCACTAGAAGAGAAAGAGAAAATGGAAACCAGATGTGTTTCCCTGCCCATGGCAAACACCAGCCTTTCCATCCTTACAGTCCTTCCTGCCATCAGCACTAATTGAAACAACATCCCACTCACCTTTGCCATGTCTGGCAGAGGTTGCAGCTCTTTCTATTGCATCCCTCTAGGTTTCAAGTCAAGAGCTCCTGTGTCACACAAGGAAAAGCAATCTTTTACCTGCTTTGCCATGCTCATGGCAGCAGCAATGCAGATGCCAGCAGCTGATGCCCACAAGGACAGCCAGCCTGGACTTATTTTCATTACATATCTTTGTCTTGATGTCCTTCTAGAAGCTTGGACATTTCTCCATCTCAGCAGAAGAGGGCAGGATGGGTCCAAGGTGAGGGCACACTCTCCTCTTTTTCTGGCACTCAAAGAGAAAGAGAAAATGAAAACCAGATGTGTTTCCCTGCCCATGGCAAACACCAGACATTCCATCCTTACAGTCCTTCCTGACATCAGCACTAATTGAAACAACATCCCACTCACCTTTGCCATGTCTGGCAGAGGTTGCAGCTCTTTCTATTGCATCCCTCTAGCTTTCAAGTCAAGAGCTCCTGTATCACACAAGGAAAAGCAATCTTTTACCTGCTTTGCCATGCTCATGGCAGCAGCAATGCAGATGCCAGCAGCTGATGCCCACAAGGACAGCCAGCCTGCACTTATTTTCATTACATATCTTTGTCCTGATGTCCTTCTAGAAGCTTGGACATTTCTCCATCTCAGCAGAAGTGGGCAGTAGGGGTCCAAGATGAGGGCACACTCTCCTCTTTTTCTGGCACACAAAGACAAAGAGAAGATGAAAACCAGATGTGTTTCCCAGCCCATGGCAAACACCAGAATTTCCATCCTTACAGTCTTCCTGACTTCAGCAATAATTGAAACAACATCCCACGCACCTTTGCCATGTCTGGCAGAGGTTGCAGCTCTTTCTATTGCATCCCTCTAGCTTTCAAGTCAAGAGCTCCTGTGTCACACAAGGAAAAGCAATCTTTTACCTGCTGTGCCATGCTCATGGCAGCAGCAATGCAGATGCCAGCAGCAGATGCCCACAAGGACAGCCAGCCTGGACTTATTTTCATTACATATCTTTGTCCTGATGTCCATCTACAAGCTTGGACATTTCTCCATCTCAGCAGAAGTGGGCAGCAGGGGTTCAAGGTGAGGGCACACTCTGCTCTTTATCTGGCACTCAAAGAGAAAGAGAAAATGAAAACCAGATGTGTTTCCCTGCCCATGGCAAACACCAGCCTTTCCATCCTTACAGTCCTTCCTGACATCAGCACTAATTGAAACAACATCCCACTCACCTTTGCCATGTCTGGCAGAGGTTGCAGCTCTTTCTATTGCATCCCTCTAGGTTTCAAGTCAAGAGCTCCTGTGTCACACAAGGAAAAGCAATCTTTTACCTGCTGTGCCATGCTCATGGCAGCAGCAATGCAGATGCCAGCAGCTGATGCCCACAAGGACAGCCAGCCTGGACTTATTTTCATTACACTTCTTTGTCCTGATGTCCTTCTAGAAGCTTGGACATTTCTCCCTCTCAGCAGCACAGGGGAGGAGAGCTCCAAGGTGAGGGCCAACTATCCCATGTTTATCTGGCACTCAAAGAGAAAGAGAAAATGAAAACCAGATGTGTTTCCCTGCCCATGGCAAACACCAGCCTTTCCATCCTTACAGTCTTCCTGACTTCAGCAATAATTGAAACAACATCCCACTCACCTTTGCCATGTCTGGCAGAGTTTGCAGCTCTTTCTATTGCATCCCTCTAGCTTTCAAGTCAAGAGCTCCTGTGTCACACAAGGAAAAGCAATCTTTTACCTGCTTTGCCATGCTCAAGGCAGCAGCAATGCAGATGCCAGCAGCAGATGCCCACAAGGACAGCCAGCCTGGACTTATCTTCATTAAATATCTTTGTCCTGATGTCTTTCCAGAAGCTGGGACATTTCTCCATCTCAGCAGAAGAGGGCAGGAGGGGTCCAAGGTGAGGGCACACTCTGCTCTTTATCTGGCACTCGAAGAGAAAGAGAAAATGAAAACCAGATGTGTTTCCCTGCCCATGGCAAACACCAGCCTTTCCATCTTTACAGTCCTCCTGACATCAGCACTAACTGAAACAACATCCCACTCACCTTTGCCATGTCTGGCAGAGGTTGCAGCTCTTTCTATTGCATCCCTCTAGCTTTCAAGTCAAGAGCTCCTGTGTCACACAAGGAAAAGCAATATTTTACCTGCTGTGCCATGCTCATGGCAGCAGCAATGCAGATGCCAGCAGCTGATGCCCACAAGGACAGCCAGCCTGGACTTATTTTCATTACATATCTTTGTCTTGATGTCCTTCTAGAAGCTTGGACATTTCTCCATCTCAGCAGCAGAGGGCAAGAGAGTTCCAAGTTGAGGGCAAACTATCCCATGTTTATCTGGCACTCAAAGAGAAAGAGAAAATGAAAACCAGATGTGTTTCCCTGCCCATGGCAAACACCAGCCTTTCCATCCTTACAGTCCTCCTGACATCAGCACTAATTGAAACAACATCCCACTCACCTTTGCCATGTCTGGCAGAGGTTGCAGCTCTTTCTATTGCATCCCTCTAGCTTTCAAGTCAAGAGCTCCTGTGTCACACAAGGAAAAGCAATCTTTTACCTGCTGTGCCATGCTCATGGCAGCAGCAATGCAGATGCCAGCAGCAGATGCCCACAAGGACAGCCAGCCTGGACTTATTTTCATTACATATCTTTGTCCTGATGTCCTTCTAGAAGCTTGGACATTTCTCCCTCTCAGCAGCAGAGGGCAAGAGAGTTCCAAGTTGATGGCAAACTATCCCATGTTTATCTGGCACTCAAAGAGAAAGAGAAAATGAAAACCAGATGTGTTTCCCTGCCCATGGCAAACACCAGCCTTTCCATCCTTACAGTCTTCCTGACTTCAGCAATAATTGAAACAACATCCCACTCACCTTTGCCATGTCTGGCAGAGGTTGCAGCTCTTTCTATTGCATCCCTCTAGCTTTCAAGTCAAGAGCTCCTGTGTCACACAAGGAAAAGCAACCTTTTACCTGCTGTGCCATGCTCATGGCAGCAGCAATGCAGATGCCAGCAGCTGATGCCCACAAGGACAGCCAGCCTGGACTTATTTTCATTACATATATTTGTCCTGATGTCCTTCTACAAGCTGGAACATTTCTCCATCTCAACAGAAGAGGGCAGGAGGGGTCCAAGGTGAGGGCACACTCTCCCCTGTTTATCTGGCACTCAAAGAGAAAGAGAAAATGAAAACCAGATGTGTTTCCCTGCCCATGGCAAACACCAGCCTTTCCATCCTTACAGTCTTCCTGACTTCAGCAATAATTGAAACAACATCCCACTCACCTTTGCCATGTCTGGCAGAGGTTGCAGCTCTTTCTATTGCATCCCTCTAGCTTTCAAGTCAAGAGCTCCTGTGTCACACAAGGAAAAGCAATCTTTTACCTGCTTTGCCATGCTCATGGCAGCAGCAATGCAGATGCCAGCAGCAGATGCCCACAAGGACAGCCAGCCTGGACTTATCTTCATTAAATATCTTTGTCCTGATGTCCTTCCAGAAGCTGGGACATTTCTCCATCTCAGCAGAAGAGGGCAGGAGGGGTCCAAGGTGAGGGCACACTCTGCTCTTTATCTGGCACTCGAAGAGAAAGAGAAAATGGAAACCAGATGTGTTTCCCTGCCCATGGCAAACACCAGCCTTTCCATCCTTACAGTCCTTCCTGACATCAGCACTAATTGAAACAACATCCCACTCACCTTTGCCATGTCTGGCAGAGGTTGCAGCTCTGTCTATTGCATCCCTCTAGCTTTCAAGTCAAGAGCTCCTGTGTCACACAAGGAAAAGCAATCTTTTACCTGCTGTGCCATGCTCATGGCAGCAGCAATGCAGATGCCAGCAGCTGATGCCCACAAGGACAGCCAGCCTGGACTTATTTTCATTACACTTCTTTGTCCTGATGTCCTTCTAGAAGCTTGGACATTTCTCCCTCTCAGCAGCACAGGGGAGGAGAGCTCCAAGGTGAGGGCCAACTATCCCCTGTTTATCTGGCACTCAAAGAGAAAGAGAAAATGAAAACCAGATGTGTTTCCCTGCCCATGGCAAACACCAGCCTTTCCATCCTTACAGTCTTCCTGACTTCAGCAATAATTGAAACAACATCCCACTCACCTTTGCCATGTCTGGCAGAGTTTGCAGCTCTTTCTATTGCATCCCTCTAGCTTTCAAGTCAAGAGCTCCTGTGTCACACAAGGAAAAGCAATCTTTTACCTGCTTTGCCATGCTCAAGGCAGCAGCAATGCAGATGCCAGCAGCAGATGCCCACAAGGACAGCCAGCCTGGACTTATCTTCATTAAATATCTTTGTCCTGATGTCTTTCCAGAAGCTGGGACATTTCTCCATCTCAGCAGAAGAGGGCAGGAGGGGTCCAAGGTGAGGGCACACTCTGCTCTTTATCTGGCACTCGAAGAGAAAGAGAAAATGAAAACCAGATGTGTTTCCCTGCCCATGGCAAACACCAGCCTTTCCATCTTTACAGTCCTCCTGACATCAGCACTAACTGAAACAACATCCCACTCACCTTTGCCATGTCTGGCAGAGGTTGCAGCTCTTTCTATTGCATCCCTCTAGCTTTCAAGTCAAGAGCTCCTGTGTCACACAAGGAAAAGCAATATTTTACCTGCTGTGCCATGCTCATGGCAGCAGCAATGCAGATGCCAGCAGCTGATGCCCACAAGGACAGCCAGCCTGGACTTATTTTCATTACATATCTTTGTCTTGATGTCCTTCTAGAAGCTTGGACATTTCTCCATCTCAGCAGCAGAGGGCAAGAGAGTTCCAAGTTGAGGGCAAACTATCCCATGTTTATCTGGCACTCAAAGAGAAAGAGAAAATGAAAACCAGATGTGTTTCCCTGCCCATGGCAAACACCAGCCTTTCCATCCTTACAGTCCTCCTGACATCAGCACTAATTGAAACAACATCCCACTCACCTTTGCCATGTCTGGCAGAGGTTGCAGCTCTTTCTATTGCATCCCTCTAGCTTTCAAGTCAAGAGCTCCTGTGTCACACAAGGAAAAGCAATCTTTTACCTGCTGTGCCATGCTCATGGCAGCAGCAATGCAGATGCCAGCAGCAGATGCCCACAAGGACAGCCAGCCTGGACTTATTTTCATTACATATCTTTGTCCTGATGTCCTTCTAGAAGCTTGGACATTTCTCCCTCTCAGCAGCAGAGGGCAAGAGAGTTCCAAGTTGATGGCAAACTATCCCATGTTTATCTGGCACTCAAAGAGAAAGAGAAAATGAAAACCAGATGTGTTTCCCTGCCCATGGCAAACACCAGCCTTTCCATCCTTACAGTCTTCCTGACTTCAGCAATAATTGAAACAACATCCCACTCACCTTTGCCATGTCTGGCAGAGGTTGCAGCTCTTTCTATTGCATCCCTCTAGCTTTCAAGTCAAGAGCTCCTGTGTCACACAAGGAAAAGCAACCTTTTACCTGCTGTGCCATGCTCATGGCAGCAGCAATGCAGATGCCAGCAGCTGATGCCCACAAGGACAGCCAGCCTGGACTTATTTTCATTACATATATTTGTCCTGATGTCCTTCTACAAGCTGGAACATTTCTCCATCTCAACAGAAGAGTGCAGGAGGGGTCCAAGGTGAGGGCACACTCTCCCCTGTTTATCTGGCACTCAAAGAGAAAGAGAAAATGAAAACCAGATGTGTTTCCCTGCCCATGGCAAACACCAGCCTTTCCATCCTTACAGTCTTCCTGACTTCAGCAATAATTGAAACAACATCCCACTCACCTTTGCCATGTCTGGCAGAGGTTGCAGCTCTTTCTATTGCATCCCTCTAGCTTTCAAGTCAAGAGCTCCTGTGTCACACAAGGAAAAGCAATCTTTTACCTGCTTTGCCATGCTCATGGCAGCAGCAATGCAGATGCCAGCAGCAGATGCCCACAAGGACAGCCAGCCTGGACTTATCTTCATTAAATATCTTTGTCCTGATGTCCTTCCAGAAGCTGGGACATTTCTCCATCTCAGCAGAAGAGGGCAGGAGGGGTCCAAGGTGAGGGCACACTCTGCTCTTTATCTGGCACTCGAAGAGAAAGAGAAAATGGAAACCAGATGTGTTTCCCTGCCCATGGCAAACACCAGCCTTTCCATCCTTACAGTCCTTCCTGACATCAGCACTAATTGAAACAACATCCCACTCACCTTTGCCATGTCTGGCAGAGGTTGCAGCTCTGTCTATTGCATCCCTCTAGCTTTCAAGTCAAGAGCTCCTGTGTCACACAAGGAAAAGCAATCTTTTACCTGCTGTGCCATGCTCATGGCAGCAGCAATGCAGATGCCAGCAGCTGATGCCCACAAGGACAGCCAGCCTGGACTTATTTTCATTACACTTCTTTGTCCTGATGTCCTTCTAGAAGCTTGGACATTTCTCCCTCTCAGCAGCACAGGGGAGGAGAGCTCCAAGGTGAGGGCCAACTATCCCATGTTTATCTGGCACTCAAAGAGAAAGAGAAAATGAAAACCAGATGTGTTTCCCTGCCCATGGCAAACACCAGCCTTTCCATCCTTACAGTCTTCCTGACTTCAGCAATAATTGAAACAACATCCCACTCACCTTTGCCATGTCTGGCAGAGGTTGCAGCTCTTTCTATTGCATCCCTCTAGCTTTCAAGTCAAGAGCTCCTGTGTCACACAAGGAAAAGCAATCTTTTACCTGCTTTGCCATGCTCATGGCAGCAGCAATGCAGATGCCAGCAGCAGATGCCCACAAGGACAGCCAGCCTGGACTTATCTTCATTAAATATCTTTGTCCTGATGTCCTTCCAGAAGCTGGGACATTTCTCCATCTCAGCAGAAGAGGGCAGGAGGGGTCCAAGGTGAGGGCACACTCTGCTCTTTATCTGGCACTCGAAGAGAAAGAGAAAATGGAAACCAGATGTGTTTCCCTGCCCATGGCAAACACCAGCCTTTCCATCCTTACAGTCCTTCCTGACATCAGCACTAATTGAAACAACATCCCACTCACCTTTGCCATGTCTGGCAGAGGTTGCAGCTCTGTCTATTGCATCCCTCTAGCTTTCAAGTCAAGAGCTCCTGTGTCACACAAGGAAAAGCAATCTTTTACCTGCTGTGCCATGCTCATGGCAGCAGCAATGCAGATGCCAGCAGCTGATGCCCACAAGGACAGCCAGCCTGGACTTATTTTCATTACACTTCTTTGTCCTGATGTCCTTCTAGAAGCTTGGACATTTCTCCCTCTCAGCAGCACAGGGGAGGAGAGCTCCAAGGTGAGGGCCAACTATCCCATGTTTATCTGGCACTCAAAGAGAAAGAGAAAATGAAAACCAGATGTGTTTCCCTGCCCATGGCAAACACCAGCCTTTCCATCCTTACAGTCTTCCTGACTTCAGCAATAATTGAAACAACATCCCACTCACCTTTGCCATGTCTGGCAGAGTTTGCAGCTCTTTCTATTGCATCCCTCTAGCTTTCAAGTCAAGAGCTCCTGTGTCACACAAGGAAAAGCAATCTTTTACCTGCTTTGCCATGCTCAAGGCAGCAGCAATGCAGATGCCAGCAGCAGATGCCCACAAGGACAGCCAGCCTGGACTTATCTTCATTAAATATCTTTGTCCTGATGTCTTTCCAGAAGCTGGGACATTTCTCCATCTCAGCAGAAGAGGGCAGGAGGGGTCCAAGGTGAGGGCACACTCTGCTCTTTATCTGGCACTCGAAGAGAAAGAGAAAATGAAAACCAGATGTGTTTCCCTGCCCATGGCAAACACCAGCCTTTCCATCTTTACAGTCCTCCTGACATCAGCACTAACTGAAACAACATCCCACTCACCTTTGCCATGTCTGGCAGAGGTTGCAGCTCTTTCTATTGCATCCCTCTAGCTTTCAAGTCAAGAGCTCCTGTGTCACACAAGGAAAAGCAATATTTTACCTGCTGTGCCATGCTCATGGCAGCAGCAATGCAGATGCCAGCAGCTGATGCCCACAAGGACAGCCAGCCTGGACTTATTTTCATTACATATCTTTGTCTTGATGTCCTTCTAGAAGCTTGGACATTTCTCCATCTCAGCAGCAGAGGGCAAGAGAGTTCCAAGTTGAGGGCAAACTATCCCATGTTTATCTGGCACTCAAAGAGAAAGAGAAAATGAAAACCAGATGTGTTTCCCTGCCCATGGCAAACACCAGCCTTTCCATCCTTACAGTCCTCCTGACATCAGCACTAATTGAAACAACATCCCACTCACCTTTGCCATGTCTGGCAGAGGTTGCAGCTCTTTCTATTGCATCCCTCTAGCTTTCAAGTCAAGAGCTCCTGTGTCACACAAGGAAAAGCAATCTTTTACCTGCTGTGCCATGCTCATGGCAGCAGCAATGCAGATGCCAGCAGCAGATGCCCACAAGGACAGCCAGCCTGGACTTATTTTCATTACATATCTTTGTCCTGATGTCCTTCTAGAAGCTTGGACATTTCTCCCTCTCAGCAGCAGAGGGCAAGAGAGTTCCAAGTTGATGGCAAACTATCCCATGTTTATCTGGCACTCAAAGAGAAAGAGAAAATGAAAACCAGATGTGTTTCCCTGCCCATGGCAAACACCAGCCTTTCCATCCTTACAGTCTTCCTGACTTCAGCAATAATTGAAACAACATCCCACTCACCTTTGCCATGTCTGGCAGAGGTTGCAGCTCTTTCTATTGCATCCCTCTAGCTTTCAAGTCAAGAGCTCCTGTGTCACACAAGGAAAAGCAACCTTTTACCTGCTGTGCCATGCTCATGGCAGCAGCAATGCAGATGCCAGCAGCTGATGCCCACAAGGACAGCCAGCCTGGACTTATTTTCATTACATATATTTGTCCTGATGTCCTTCTACAAGCTGGAACATTTCTCCATCTCAACAGAAGAGGGCAGGAGGGGTCCAAGGTGAGGGCACACTCTCCCCTGTTTATCTGGCACTCAAAGAGAAAGAGAAAATGAAAACCAGATGTGTTTCCCTGCCCATGGCAAACACCAGCCTTTCCATCCTTACAGTCTTCCTGACTTCAGCAATAATTGAAACAACATCCCACTCACCTTTGCCATGTCTGGCAGAGGTTGCAGCTCTTTCTATTGCATCCCTCTAGCTTTCAAGTCAAGAGCTCCTGTGTCACACAAGGAAAAGCAATCTTTTACCTGCTTTGCCATGCTCATGGCAGCAGCAATGCAGATGCCAGCAGCAGATGCCCACAAGGACAGCCAGCCTGGACTTATCTTCATTAAATATCTTTGTCCTGATGTCCTTCCAGAAGCTGGGACATTTCTCCATCTCAGCAGAAGAGGGCAGGAGGGGTCCAAGGTGAGGGCACACTCTGCTCTTTATCTGGCACTCGAAGAGAAAGAGAAAATGGAAACCAGATGTGTTTCCCTGCCCATGGCAAACACCAGCCTTTCCATCCTTACAGTCCTTCCTGACATCAGCACTAATTGAAACAACATCCCACTCACCTTTGCCATGTCTGGCAGAGGTTGCAGCTCTGTCTATTGCATCCCTCTAGCTTTCAAGTCAAGAGCTCCTGTGTCACACAAGGAAAAGCAATCTTTTACCTGCTGTGCCATGCTCATGGCAGCAGCAATGCAGATGCCAGCAGCTGATGCCCACAAGGACAGCCAGCCTGGACTTATTTTCATTACACTTCTTTGTCCTGATGTCCTTCTAGAAGCTTGGACATTTCTCCCTCTCAGCAGCACAGGGGAGGAGAGCTCCAAGGTGAGGGCCAACTATCCCATGTTTATCTGGCACTCAAAGAGAAAGAGAAAATGAAAACCAGATGTGTTTCCCTGCCCATGGCAAACACCAGCCTTTCCATCCTTACAGTCTTCCTGACTTCAGCAATAATTGAAACAACATCCCACTCACCTTTGCCATGTCTGGCAGAGGTTGCAGCTCTTTCTATTGCATCCCTCTAGCTTTCAAGTCAAGAGCTCCTGTGTCACACAAGGAAAAGCAATCTTTTACCTGCTTTGCCATGCTCATGGCAGCAGCAATGCAGATGCCAGCAGCAGATGCCCACAAGGACAGCCAGCCTGGACTTATCTTCATTAAATATCTTTGTCCTGATGTCCTTCCAGAAGCTGGGACATTTCTCCATCTCAGCAGAAGAGGGCAGGAGGGGTCCAAGGTGAGGGCACACTCTGCTCTTTATCTGGCACTCGAAGAGAAAGAGAAAATGGAAACCAGATGTGTTTCCCTGCCCATGGCAAACACCAGCCTTTCCATCCTTACAGTCCTTCCTGACATCAGCACTAATTGAAACAACATCCCACTCACCTTTGCCATGTCTGGCAGAGGTTGCAGCTCTGTCTATTGCATCCCTCTAGCTTTCAAGTCAAGAGCTCCTGTGTCACACAAGGAAAAGCAATCTTTTACCTGCTGTGCCATGCTCATGGCAGCAGCAATGCAGATGCCAGCAGCTGATGCCCACAAGGACAGCCAGCCTGGACTTATTTTCATTACACTTCTTTGTCCTGATGTCCTTCTAGAAGCTTGGACATTTCTCCCTCTCAGCAGCACAGGGGAGGAGAGCTCCAAGGTGAGGGCCAACTATCCCATGTTTATCTGGCACTCAAAGAGAAAGAGAAAATGAAAACCAGATGTGTTTCCCTGCCCATGGCAAACACCAGCCTTTCCATCCTTACAGTCTTCCTGACTTCAGCAATAATTGAAACAACATCCCACTCACCTTTGCCATGTCTGGCAGAGTTTGCAGCTCTTTCTATTGCATCCCTCTAGCTTTCAAGTCAAGAGCTCCTGTGTCACACAAGGAAAAGCAATCTTTTACCTGCTTTGCCATGCTCAAGGCAGCAGCAATGCAGATGCCAGCAGCAGATGCCCACAAGGACAGCCAGCCTGGACTTATCTTCATTAAATATCTTTGTCCTGATGTCTTTCCAGAAGCTGGGACATTTCTCCATCTCAGCAGAAGAGGGCAGGAGGGGTCCAAGGTGAGGGCACACTCTGCTCTTTATCTGGCACTCGAAGAGAAAGAGAAAATGAAAACCAGATGTGTTTCCCTGCCCATGGCAAACACCAGCCTTTCCATCTTTACAGTCCTCCTGACATCAGCACTAACTGAAACAACATCCCACTCACCTTTGCCATGTCTGGCAGAGGTTGCAGCTCTTTCTATTGCATCCCTCTAGCTTTCAAGTCAAGAGCTCCTGTGTCACACAAGGAAAAGCAATATTTTACCTGCTGTGCCATGCTCATGGCAGCAGCAATGCAGATGCCAGCAGCTGATGCCCACAAGGACAGCCAGCCTGGACTTATTTTCATTACATATCTTTGTCTTGATGTCCTTCTAGAAGCTTGGACATTTCTCCATCTCAGCAGCAGAGGGCAAGAGAGTTCCAAGTTGAGGGCAAACTATCCCATGTTTATCTGGCACTCAAAGAGAAAGAGAAAATGAAAACCAGATGTGTTTCCCTGCCCATGGCAAACACCAGCCTTTCCATCCTTACAGTCCTCCTGACATCAGCACTAATTGAAACAACATCCCACTCACCTTTGCCATGTCTGGCAGAGGTTGCAGCTCTTTCTATTGCATCCCTCTAGCTTTCAAGTCAAGAGCTCCTGTGTCACACAAGGAAAAGCAATCTTTTACCTGCTGTGCCATGCTCATGGCAGCAGCAATGCAGATGCCAGCAGCAGATGCCCACAAGGACAGCCAGCCTGGACTTATTTTCATTACATATCTTTGTCCTGATGTCCTTCTAGAAGCTTGGACATTTCTCCCTCTCAGCAGCAGAGGGCAAGAGAGTTCCAAGTTGATGGCAAACTATCCCATGTTTATCTGGCACTCAAAGAGAAAGAGAAAATGAAAACCAGATGTGTTTCCCTGCCCATGGCAAACACCAGCCTTTCCATCCTTACAGTCTTCCTGACTTCAGCAATAATTGAAACAACATCCCACTCACCTTTGCCATGTCTGGCAGAGGTTGCAGCTCTTTCTATTGCATCCCTCTAGCTTTCAAGTCAAGAGCTCCTGTGTCACACAAGGAAAAGCAACCTTTTACCTGCTGTGCCATGCTCATGGCAGCAGCAATGCAGATGCCAGCAGCTGATGCCCACAAGGACAGCCAGCCTGGACTTATTTTCATTACATATATTTGTCCTGATGTCCTTCTACAAGCTGGAACATTTCTCCATCTCAACAGAAGAGGGCAGGAGGGGTCCAAGGTGAGGGCACACTCTCCCCTGTTTATCTGGCACTCAAAGAGAAAGAGAAAATGAAAACCAGATGTGTTTCCCTGCCCATGGCAAACACCAGCCTTTCCATCCTTACAGTCTTCCTGACTTCAGCAATAATTGAAACAACATCCCACTCACCTTTGCCATGTCTGGCAGAGGTTGCAGCTCTTTCTATTGCATCCCTCTAGCTTTCAAGTCAAGAGCTCCTGTGTCACACAAGGAAAAGCAATCTTTTACCTGCTTTGCCATGCTCATGGCAGCAGCAATGCAGATGCCAGCAGCAGATGCCCACAAGGACAGCCAGCCTGGACTTATTTTCATTACATATCTTTGTCCTGATGTCCTTCTAGAAGCTTGGACATTTCTCCATCTCAGCAGAAGTGGGCAGGAGGGGTCCAAGGTAAGGGCACACTCTGCTCTTTATCTGGCACTCAAAGAGAAAGAGAAAATGAAAACCAGATGTGTTTCCCTGCCCATGGCAAACACCAGCCTTTCCATCCTTACAGTCCTCCTGACATCAGCACTAACTGAAACAACATCCCACTCACCCTTGCCATGTCTGGCAGAGGTTGCAACTCTTTCTATTGCATCCCTCTAGCTTTCAAGTCAAGAGCTCCTGTGTCACACAAGGAAAAGCAATCTTTTACCTGCTGTGCCATGCTCATGGCAGCAGCAATGCAGATGCCAGCAGCTGATGCCCACAAGGACAGCCAGCCTGGACTTATTTTCATTACATATCTTTGTCTTGATGTCCTTCTAGAAGCTTGGACATTTCTCCATCTCAGCAGCAGAGGGCAAGAGAGTTCCAAGTTGAGGGCAAACTATCCCATGTTTATCTGGCATTCAAAGAGAAAGAGAAAATGAAAACCAGATGTGTTTCCCTGCCCATGGCAAACACCAGCCTTTCCATCCTTACAGTCCTTCCTGACATCAGCACTAATTGAAACAACATCCCACTCACCCTTGCCATGTCTGGCAGAGGTTGCAGCTCTTTCTATTGCATCCCTCTAGCTTTCAAGTCAAGAGCTCCTGTGTCACACAAGGAAAAGCAATCTTTTACCTGCTTTGCCATGCTCAAGGCAGCAGCAATGCAGATGCCAGCAGCAGATGCCCACAAGGACAGCCAGCCTGGACTTATCTTCATTAAATATCTTTGTCCTGATGTCTTTCCAGAAGCTGGGACATTTCTCCATCTCAGCAGAAGAGGGCAGGAGGGGTCCAAGGTGAGGGCACACTCTGCTCTTTATCTGGCACTCGAAGAGAAAGAGAAAATGAAAACCAGATGTGTTTCCCTGCCCATGGCAAACACCAGCCTTTCCATCTTTACAGTCCTCCTGACATCAGCACTAACTGAAACAACATCCCACTCACCTTTGCCATGTCTGGCAGAGGTTGCAGCTCTTTCTATTGCATCCCTCTAGCTTTCAAGTCAAGAGCTCCTGTGTCACACAAGGAAAAGCAATCTTTTACCTGCTGTGCCATGCTCATGGCAGCAGCAATGCAGATGCCAGCAGCAGATGCCCACAAGGACAGCCAGCCTGGACTTATTTTCATTACATATCTTTGTCCTGATGTCCTTCTAGAAGCTTGGACATTTCTCCCTCTCAGCAGCAGAGGGCAAGAGAGTTCCAAGTTGATGGCAAACTATCCCATGTTTATCTGGCACTCAAAGAGAAAGAGAAAATGAAAACCAGATGTGTTTCCCTGCCCATGGCAAACACCAGCCTTTCCATCATTACAGTCTTCCTGACTTCAGCAATAATTGAAACAACATCCCACTCACCTTTGCCATGTCTGGCAGAGGTTGCAGCTCTTTCTATTGCATCCCTCTAGCTTTCAAGTCAAGAGCTCCTGTGTCACACAAGGAAAAGCAATCTTTTACCTGCTTTGCCATGCTCATGGCAGCAGCAATGCAGATGCCAGCAGCTGATGCCCACAAGGACAGCCAGCCTGGACTTATTTTCATTACATATCTTTGTCCTGATGTCCTTCTAGAAGCTGGAACATTTCTCCATCTCAACAGAAGAGGGCAGGAGGGGTCCAAGGTGAGGGCACACTCTCCTCTTTATCTGGCACTCAAAGAGAAAGAGAAAATGAAAACCAGATGTGTTTCCCTGCCCATGGCAAACACCAGCCTTTCCATCCTTACAGTCTTCCTGACTTCAGCAATAATTGAAACAACATCCCACTCACCTTTGCCATGTCTGGCAGAGGTTGCAGCTCTTTCTATTGCATCCCTCTAGCTTTCAAGTCAAGAGCTCCTGTGTCACACAAGGAAAAGCAATCTTTTACCTGCTTTGCCATGCTCATGGCAGCAGCAATGCAGATGCCAGCAGCAGATGCCCACAAGGACAGCCAGCCTGGACTTATCTTCATTAAATATCTTTGTCCTGATGTCTTTCCAGAAGCTGGGACATTTCTCCATCTCAGCAGAAGAGGGCAGGAGGGGTCCAAGGTGAGGGCACACTCTGCTCTTTATCTGGCACTCGAAGAGAAAGAGAAAATGGAAACCAGATGTGTTTCCCTGCCCATGGCAAACACCAGCCTTTCCATCCTTACAGTCCTCCTGACATCAGCACTAACTGAAACAACATCCCACTCACCTTTGCCATGTCTGGCAGAGGTTGCAGCTCTTTCTATTGCATCCCTCTAGCTTTCAAGTCAAGAGCTCCTGTGTCACACAAGGAAAAGCAATCTTTTACCTGCTTTGCCATGCTCATGGCAGCAGCAATGCAGATGCCAGCAGCTGATGCCCACAAGGACAGACAGCCTGGACTTATTTTCATTACATATCTTTGTCCTGATGTCCTTCTACAAGCTTGGACATTTCTCCATCTCAGCAGAAGTGGGCAGCAGGGTTTCAAGGTGAGGGCACACTCTCCTCTTTATCTGGCACTCAAAGAGAAAGAGAAAATGAAAACCAGATGTGTTTCCCTGCCCATGGCAAACACCAGCCTTTCCATCCTTACAGTCCTCCTGACATCAGCACTAATTGAAACAACATCCCACTCACCCTTGCCATGTCTGCCAGAGGTTGCAGCTCTTTCTATTGCATCCCTCTAGCTTTCAAGTCAAGAGCTCCTGTGTCACACAAGGAAAAGCAATCTTTTACCTGCTGTGCCATGCTCATGGCAGCAGCAATGCAGATGCCAGCAGCAGATGCCCACAAGGACAGCCAGCCTGGACTTATTTTCATTACATATCTTTGTCTTGATGTCCTTCTAGAAGCTTGGACATTTCTCCATCTCAGCAGAAGAGGGCAGGAGGGGTCCAAGGTGAGGGCACACTCTCCTCTTTATCTGGCACTCAAAGAGAAAGAGAAAATGAAAACCAGATGTGTTTCCCTGCCCATGGCAAACACCAGCCTTTCCATCCTTACAGTCCTTCCTGACATCAGCACTAATTGAAACAACATCCCACTCACCCTTGCCATGTCTGGCAGAGGTTGCAGCTCTTTCTATTGCATCCCTCTAGCTTTCAAGTCAAGAGCTCCTGTGTCACACAAGGAAAAGCAATCTTTTACCTGCTTTGCCATGCTCAAGGCAGCAGCAATGCAGATGCCAGCAGCAGATGCCCACAAGGACAGCCAGCCTGGACTTATCTTCATTAAATATCTTTGTCCTGATGTCTTTCCAGAAGCTGGGACATTTCTCCATCTCAGCAGAAGAGGGCAGGAGGGGTCCAAGGTGAGGGCACACTCTGCTCTTTATCTGGCACTCGAAGAGAAAGAGAAAATGAAAACCAGATGTGTTTCCCTGCCCATGGCAAACACCAGCCTTTCCATCTTTACAGTCCTCCTGACATCAGCACTAACTGAAACAACATCCCACTCACCTTTGCCATGTCTGGCAGAGGTTGCAGCTCTTTCTATTGCATCCCTCTAGCTTTCAAGTCAAGAGCTCCTGTGTCACACAAGGAAAAGCAATCTTTTACCTGCTGTGCCATGCTCATGGCAGCAGCAATGCAGATGCCAGCAGCAGATGCCCACAAGGACAGCCAGCCTGGACTTATTTTCATTACATATCTTTGTCCTGATGTCCTTCTAGAAGCTTGGACATTTCTCCCTCTCAGCAGCAGAGGGCAAGAGAGTTCCAAGTTGATGGCAAACTATCCCATGTTTATCTGGCACTCAAAGAGAAAGAGAAAATGAAAACCAGATGTGTTTCCCTGCCCATGGCAAACACCAGCCTTTCCATCCTTACAGTCTTCCTGACTTCAGCAATAATTGAAACAACATCCCACTCACCTTTGCCATGTCTGGCAGAGGTTGCAGCTCTTTCTATTGCATCCCTCTAGCTTTCAAGTCAAGAGCTCCTGTGTCACACAAGGAAAAGCAATCTTTTACCTGCTTTGCCATGCTCATGGCAGCAGCAATGCAGATGCCAGCAGCTGATGCCCACAAGGACAGCCAGCCTGGACTTATTTTCATTACATATATTTGTCCTGATGTCCTTCTACAAGCTGGAACATTTCTCCATCTCAACAGAAGAGGGCAGGAGGGGTCCAAGGTGAGGGCACACTCTCCCCTGTTTATCTGGCACTCAAAGAGAAAGAGAAAATGAAAACCAGATGTGTTTCCCTGCCCATGGCAAACACCAGCCTTTCCATCCTTACAGTCTTCCTGACTTCAGCAATAATTGAAACAACATCCCACTCACCTTTGCCATGTCTGGCAGAGGTTGCAGCTCTTTCTATTGCATCCCTCTAGCTTTCAAGTCAAGAGCTCCTGTGTCACACAAGGAAAAGCAATCTTTTACCTGCTTTGCCATGCTCATGGCAGCAGCAATGCAGATGCCAGCAGCAGATGCCCACAAGGACAGCCAGCCTGGACTTATCTTCATTAAATATCTTTGTCCTGATGTCTTTCCAGAAGCTGGGACATTTCTCCATCTCAGCAGAAGAGGGCAGGAGGGGTCCAAGGTGAGGGCACACTCTGCTCTTTATCTGGCACTCGAAGAGAAAGAGAAAATGGAAACCAGATGTGTTTCCCTGCCCATGGCAAACACCAGCCTTTCCATCCTTACAGTCCTCCTGACATCAGCACTAACTGAAACAACATCCCACTCACCTTTGCCATGTCTGGCAGAGGTTGCAGCTCTTTCTATTGCATCCCTCTAGCTTTCAAGTCAAGAGCTCCTGTGTCACACAAGGAAAAGCAATCTTTTACCTGCTTTGCCATGCTCATGGCAGCAGCAATGCAGATGCCAGCAGCTGATGCCCACAAGGACAGACAGCCTGGACTTATTTTCATTACATATCTTTGTCCTGATGTCCTTCTACAAGCTTGGACATTTCTCCATCTCAGCAGAAGTGGGCAGCAGGGTTTCAAGGTGAGGGCACACTCTCCTCTTTATCTGGCACTCAAAGAGAAAGAGAAAATGAAAACCAGATGTGTTTCCCTGCCCATGGCAAACACCAGCCTTTCCATCCTTACAGTCCTCCTGACATCAGCACTAATTGAAACAACATCCCACTCACCCTTGCCATGTCTGCCAGAGGTTGCAGCTCTTTCTATTGCATCCCTCTAGCTTTCAAGTCAAGAGCTCCTGTGTCACACAAGGAAAAGCAATCTTTTACCTGCTGTGCCATGCTCATGGCAGCAGCAATGCAGATGCCAGCAGCAGATGCCCACAAGGACAGCCAGCCTGGACTTATTTTCATTACATATCTTTGTCTTGATGTCCTTCTAGAAGCTTGGACATTTCTCCATCTCAGCAGAAGAGGGCAGGAGGGGTCCAAGGTGAGGGCACACTCTCCTCTTTATCTGGCACTCAAAGAGAAAGAGAAAATGAAAACCAGATGTGTTTCCCTGCCCATGGCAAACACCAGCCTTTCCATCCTTACAGTCCTCCTGACATCAGCACTAACTGAAACAACATCCCACTCACCCTTGCCATGTCTGGCAGAGGTTGCAACTCTTTCTATTGCATCCCTCTAGCTTTCAAGTCAAGAGCTCCTGTGTCACACAAGGAAAAGCAATCTTTTACCTGCTGTGCCATGCTCATGGCAGCAGCAATGCAGATGCCAGCAGCTGATGCCCACAAGGACAGCCAGCCTGCACTTATTTTCATTACTTATCTTTGTCCTGATGTCCTTCTACAAGCTGGAACATTTCTCCATCTCAGCAGAAGAGGGCAGGATGGGTCCAAGGTGAGGGCACACTCTCCTCTTTATCTGGCACTCAAAGAGAAAGAGAAAATGAAAACAAGATGTGTTTCCCAGCCCATGGCAAACACCTGCCATTCCATCCTTACAGTCCTTCCTGACATCAGCAGCAATGGAAACAACATCCCACTCACCTTTGCCTTGTCTGGCAGAGGTTGCAGCTCTTTCTATTGCATCCCTCTAGCTTTCAAGTCAAGAGCTCCTGTGTCACACAAGGAAAAGCAATCTTTTACCTGCTTTGCCATGCTCAAGGCAGCAGCAATGCAGATGCCAGCAGCAGATGCCCACAAGGACAGCCAGCCTGGACTTATCTTCATTAAATATCTTTGTCCTGATGTCTTTCCAGAAGCTGGGACATTTCTCCATCTCAGCAGAAGAGGGCAGGAGGGGTCCAAGGTGAGGGCACACTCTGCTCTTTATCTGGCACTCGAAGAGAAAGAGAAAATGAAAACCAGATGTGTTTCCCTGCCCATGGCAAACACCAGCCTTTCCATCTTTACAGTCCTCCTGACATCAGCACTAACTGAAACAACATCCCACTCACCTTTGCCATGTCTGGCAGAGGTTGCAGCTCTTTCTATTGCATCCCTCTAGCTTTCAAGTCAAGAGCTCCTGTGTCACACAAGGAAAAGCAATCTTTTACCTGCTGTGCCATGCTCATGGCAGCAGCAATGCAGATGCCAGCAGCAGATGCCCACAAGGACAGCCAGCCTGGACTTATTTTCATTACATATCTTTGTCCTGATGTCCTTCTAGAAGCTTGGACATTTCTCCCTCTCAGCAGCAGAGGGCAAGAGAGTTCCAAGTTGATGGCAAACTATCCCATGTTTATCTGGAGCTCAAAGAGAAAGAGAAAATGAAAACCAGATGTGTTTCCCTGCCCATGGCAAACACCAGCCTTTCCATCCTTACAGTCTTCCTGACTTCAGCAATAATTGAAACAACATCCCACTCACCTTTGCCATGTCTGGCAGAGGTTGCAGCTCTTTCTATTGCATCCCTCTAGCTTTCAAGTCAAGAGCTCCTGTGTCACACAAGGAAAAGCAATCTTTTACCTGCTTTGCCATGCTCACGGCAGAAGCAATGCAGATGCCACCAGCTGATGCCCACAAGGACAGCCAGCCTGGACTTATTTTCATTACATATCTTTGTCCTGATGTCCTTCTAGAAGCTGGAACATTTCTCCATCTCAACAGAAGAGGGCAGGAGGGGTCCAAGGTGAGGGCACACTCTCCTCTTTATCTGGCACTCAAAGAGAAAGAGAAAATGAAAACCAGATGTGTTTCCCTGCCCATGGCAAACACCAGCCTTTCCATCCTTACAGTCTTCCTGACTTCAGCAATAATTGAAACAACATCCCACTCACCTTTGCCATGTCTGGCAGAGGTTGCAGCTCTTTCTATTGCATCCCTCTAGCTTTCAAGTCAAGAGCTCCTGTGTCACACAAGGAAAAGCAATCTTTTACCTGCTTTGCCATGCTCATGGCAGCAGCAATGCAGATGCCAGCAGCAGATGCCCACAAGGACAGCCAGCCTGGACTTATCTTCATTAAATATCTTTGTCCTGATGTCTTTCCAGAAGCTGGGACATTTCTCCATCTCAGCAGAAGAGGGCAGGAGGGGTCCAAGGTGAGGGCACACTCTGCTCTTTATCTGGCACTCGAAGAGAAAGAGAAAATGGAAACCAGATGTGTTTCCCTGCCCATGGCAAACACCAGCCTTTCCATCCTTACAGTCCTCCTGACATCAGCACTAACTGAAACAACATCCCACTCACCTTTGCCATGTCTGGCAGAGGTTGCAGCTCTTTCTATTGCATCCCTCTAGCTTTCAAGTCAAGAGCTCCTGTGTCACACAAGGAAAAGCAATCTTTTACCTGCTTTGCCATGCTCATGGCAGCAGCAATGCAGATGCCAGCAGCTGATGCCCACAAGGACAGCCAGCCTGGACTTATTTTCATTACATATCTTTGTCTTGATGTCCTTCTAGAAGCTTGGACATTTCTCCCTCTGAGCAGCAGAGGGCAAGAGAGTTCCAAGTTGATGGCAAACTATCCCATGTTTATCTGGCACTCAAAGAGAAAGAGAAAATGAAAACCAGATGTGTTTCCCTGCCCATGGCAAACACCAGCCTTTCCATCCTTACAGTCCTCCTGACATCAGCACTAATTGAAACAACATCCCACTCACCCTTGCCATGTCTGCCAGAGGTTGCAGCTCTTTCTATTGCATCCCTCTAGCTTTCAAGTCAATAGCTCCTGTGTCACACAAGGAAAAGCAATCTTTTACCTGCTGTGCCATGCTCATGGCAGCAGCAATGCAGATGCCAGCAGCAGATGCCCACAAGGACAGCCAGCCTGGACTTATTTTCATTACATATCTTTGTCTTGATGTCCTTCTAGAAGCTTGGACATTTCTCCATCTCAGCAGAAGAGGGCAGGAGGGGTCCAAGGTGAGGGCACACTCTGCTCTTTATCTGGCACTCAAAGAGAAAGAGAAAATGAAAACCAGATGTGTTTCCCTGCCCATGGCAAACACCAGCCTTTCCATCCTTACAGTCCTCCTGACATCAGCACTAACTGAAACAACATCCCACTCACCCTTGCCATGTCTGGCAGAGGTTGCAACTCTTTCTATTGCATCCCTCTAGCTTTCAAGTCAAGAGCTCCTGTGTCACACAAGGAAAAGCAATCTTTTACCTGCTGTGCCATGCTCATGGCAGCAGCAATGCAGATGCCAGCAGCTGATGCCCACAAGGACAGCCAGCCTGCACTTATTTTCATTACTTATCTTTGTCCTGATGTCCTTCTACAAGCTGGAACATTTCTCCATCTCAGCAGAAGAGGGCAGGATGGGTCCAAGGTGAGGGCACACTCTCCTCTTTATCTGGCACTCAAAGAGAAAGAGAAAATGAAAACAAGATGTGTTTCCCAGCCCATGGCAAACACCTGCCATTCCATCCTTACAGTCCTTCCTGACATCAGCAGCAATGGAAACAACATCCCACTCACCTTTGCCATGTCTGGCAGAGGTTGCAGCTCTTTCTATTGCATCCCTCTAGCTTTCAAGTCAAGAGCTCCTGTGTCACACAAGGAAAAGCAATCTTTTACCTGCTGTGCCATGCTCATGGCAGCAGACATGCAGATGCCAGCAGCTGATGCCCACAAGCACAGCCAGCCTGGACTTATTTTCATTACATATCTTTGTCCTGATGTCCTTCTACAAGCTGGGACATTTCTCCATCTCAGCAGAAGAGGGCAGGAGGGGTCCAAGGTGAGGGCACACTCTGCTCTTTATCTGGCACTCAAAGAGAAAGAGAAAATGAAAACCAGATGTGTTTCCCTGCCCATGGCAAACACCAGCCTTTCCATCCTTACAGTCCTCCTGACATCAGCACTAATTGAAACAACATCCCACTCACCCTTGCCATGTCTGGCAGAGGTTGCAGCTCTTTCTATTGCATCCCTCTAGCTTTCAAGTCAAGAGCTCCTGTGTCACACAAGGAAAAGCAATCTTTTACCTGCTTTGCCATGCTCATGGCAGCAGCAATGCAGATGCCAGCAGCTGATGCCCACAAGGACAGCCAGCCTGGACTTATTTTCATTACATATCTTTGTCTTGATGTCCTTCTAGAAGCTTGGACATTTCTCCCTCTGAGCAGCAGAGGGCAAGAGAGTTCCAAGTTGATGGCAAACTATCCCATGTTTATCTGGCACTCAAAGAGAAAGAGAAAATGAAAACCAGATGTGTTTCCCTGCCCATGGCAAACACCAGCCTTTCCATCCTTACAGTCCTCCTGACATCAGCACTAACTGAAACAACATCCCACTCACCCTTGCCATGTCTGCCAGAGGTTGCAGCTCTTTCTATTGCATCCCTCTAGCTTTCAAGTCAAGAGCTCCTGTGTCACACAAGGAAAAGCAATCTTTTACCTGCTGTGCCATGCTCATGGCAGCAGCAATGCAGATGCCAGCAGCTGATGCCCACAAGGACAGCCAGCCTGGACTTATTTTCATTACATATCTTTGCCCTGATGTCCTTCTAGAAGCTTGGACATTTCTCCATCTCAGCAGAAGTGGGCAGGAGGGGTCCAAGGTGAGGGCACACTCTGCTCTTTATCTGGCACTCAAAGAGAAAGAGAAAATGAAAACCAGATGTGTTTCCCTGCCCATGGCAAACACCAGCCTTTCCATCCTTACAGTCCTCCTGACATCAGCACTAACTGAAACAACATCCCACTCACCCTTGCCATGTCTGGCAGAGGTTGCAGCTCTTTCTATTGCATCCCTCTAGCTTTCAAGTCAAGAGCTCCTGTGTCACACAAGGAAAAGCAATCTTTTACCTGCTGTGCCATGCTCATGGCAGCAGCAATGCAGATGCCAGCAGCTGATGCCCACAAGGACAGCCAGCCTGGACTTATTTTCATTACATATCTTTGTCCTGATGTCCTTCTAGAAGCTTGGACATTTCTCCCTCTCAGCAGCAGAGGGCAAGAGAGTTCCAAGATGATGGCAAACTATCCCATGTTTATCTGGCACTCAAAGAGAAAGAGAAAATGAAAACCAGATGTGTTTCCCTGCCCATGGCAAACACCAGCCTTTCCATCCTTACAGTCTTCCTGACTTCAGCAATAATTGAAACAACATCCCACTCACCTTTGCCATGTCTGGCAGAGGTTGCAGCTCTTTCTATTGCATCCCTCTAGATTTCAAGTCAAGAGCTCCTGTGTCACACAAGGAAAAGCAACCTTTTACCTGCTTTGCCATGCTCATGGCAGCAGCAATGCAGATGCCAGCAGCTGATGCCCACAAGGACAGCCAGCCTGGACTTATTTTCATTACATAACTATGTCCTGATGTCCTTCTACAAGCTGGAACATTTCTCCATCTCAGCAGAAGAGGGCAGGATGGTTCCAACGTGAGGGCACACTCTCCCCTGTTTATCTGGCACTCAAAGAGAAAGAGAAAATGAAAACCAAATGTGTTTCCCTGCCCATGGCAAACACCAGCCTTTCCATCCTTACAGTCCTTCCTGCCATCAGCACTAATTGAAACAACATCCCACTCACCTTTGCCTAATCTGGCAGGGAGGTGATGCTCTTTCTAATATACCCCTCTTGCTTTGAATTCACCAGTGCTTGTGTCACACAAGGAAATGCAACATTCCAGCTGTTCTGCCATTCCCATAGCAACAACTATGCAGATGCGAGCAGCTGATGCCCACAAGGACAGCCAACCTGGACTTATTTTCATTACATATCTTTGTCCTGTAGTCCCTCTAGAAGGTTGAACGCTTCTCCATCTCTGCTGCAATGGTCAAAAAGGGTCCAAGTTTAGGGCACACTCTCCTCATGGCCTCTTCCACTCAAAGACAAAGGGAACATGAAAACCAGAAGTTTTTCTTTGCCCATGGCAGACACTAGCCTTTCCATCCTGACAGTCCTTCCTACAATCACCTGGAATTGAAACAATATCCCCCACATCTCTTTTTTGAACTTATTCATGCATGAATAATAATAATGAGAATTTTTCTGTAAATCTTATTTCTGCATGGAAACGATCAGATAACCGGAGCTTTTTTCTCTAAAACAATCCAGCGAATTTGCATTGCTTATCTATGTACGCAAAATGTTTTTGCCATTCATCTCAAATATCAATACATCTGGCAAAATAAGATAGAAAAAGTATTTACAGACATTTTTGGACTTAGATTACTTCTGGTCAAGTGGGAAAGAATCCCTAAGCTGCAATCATGAAATACTTTTATCACTTTCTCTGATTTAGCCAGTGTTACTAAAAGGGAAATAAGACACAGGCTTTTTAAAGCAGCTGCCAATTTAAGAATGATAATAAGTTTTATTATTCTTGGCTAAGATCAAAGTCCCCCATTTCAGGATTATCTCCAGCTCATCAAGTATAATTAACAGTTTTGGATAGCCACATTATTATATAGCAATATTGTCTTCCTGCAAGGAATTTCATTGTTTTGACACGTGCCACAGGTTGTTAATAGATTGCCTGATTACCATTTATTTTTTTTATTGGCTTATGATGACCACAGAAAATTATACAGCAGCACCATAAAAACTTTAAATCCTATCCCACGTATCTGCACTCATACGAAAATCATATTGGAAAGCATTGGTGAAACTAAGATTACAAAATAAAGCAGAGGACAATTTCAGTGAAAGCCTGCAGTTTTACAGCTCTGCCCATTTCAAACCCCTGAAGACATCCACGGGTTTCCTGCTGTGGAACACAGGCACTCACCTGCAGCTCAGCACTGCCTGCTCATGCCTGCGCACACCTTCAGGCTGGAACCAAGGAAATCCTCAGCAAAGACATCAGTACACTTTTGTTATGACGACTTTCCTAAAGAAGCATCAAATATTTCTTCACGAGAAATACTGCAAGTCCCTTTGACACTAGCCCTTATTTTAAATGTTTAGATTTGTGCTTCATTCAGGCGTGCTGTCACTCACAAAAAGATTTTTATTCTTTTGCTTTTCATTCTGAGGAACACAGTGATTTCTGCCTTGTTTACTGACTGTAGGCACAGCAATACTCCTGCACCTTCAGGGAAACAGCAAATCCATCTCTTTCACACCCTACTTCTATCAAGCTCATTCACCTTACAAGGTATTTATTGCAAGCAGCTCTTCCAAAAATGGAGATTAACAGAACCTGCAACCCAGGACACCTCAGTAAGCCAGTACTTTTCATCTCCTGAAGGTGTAGGTAGACACAGAGCTGGAACATCTTTTCCAGAGCTGTGTGATGCTAGCTCATCTATGTTCCCTTACTGTTGACTCAGTGTCACTTCTTATCTAACCTGGTTGCATCCCAGGATTTCTGGTGCCAAAAATAAACTGACAGCTTTCATCACTAGTTAAAAGGAAACTGCAATAGGAAAAGCAATTTTTCTGATTTCTCTGTTGATCAAAGATGCTTCATGCAAGCCTGATGCGGTAGAAACAATATCAGCTTTAGAATGACAGTCATTAGAGCAGAATCCTTTCACTGATGAAATCCCACAGTCCTGATTCATACAACACTGACACTGGAGGACACAGTAGTTTAGATGAGAGCGCATTAAAAATGACTAAGTTAAGGTCTCAGAAATAGCAAAGAGTGACAAGTATGAAAAAAAGAAGTTGCAGAAACTGCTTCAGTTTGGCACTCTGGCATAAAGTATGACAACACACAACCTGCCTGTGCAGTTCCAGAAGCAGAAGAAAGCCGTCAACCAAGACTTGTTCTCATCTGCTCTGAAAGTCCACTGGGACAAGGCCACTTTTCTCTGACGTGCTTCCAGAAGTATCACTTCTGAGCACTGTGCCAGGGAGTTACAAGATACTGTTTGTGTGTACAGAGGAGAAAAAGACGTCTGTCTGGAAACAGACTTGGTGAAGGAGAAGCAGCATTTCCAGAGTACTTCAGAAAGAACTGAGCACTGCCCCAAGAGCTTCAGAGCGGCAGGCTGTCACAGTGTGCCAACCAGCTCAGCTGTGAGTTGGCACTGAAGCTGCACCACAGGGAGAACAAAGCCCCCTGTGCACCCTTGGAGAGCCAAGGGTTGGAGATTCATGAACCTTGAGCTCCTTTCCAACCCGGGCCATGCTGTGATTCTGGGATTCTCACCTTTGCCTCATCTGGCAGAGGGAGGCAGCTCTTTCTCTTGTCTCCCTATGGCTGTCAGGTCACCAGGGCCAGTGTCACACAGGGAACTGCAAACACTGTGTGTGCTGTGCCCTGCCCATGGCAGCACAGAGGCAGCTGCCAGCAGCTGATGCCCACAAGGACAGCCAGCCTGGACTTCCTTTGATTCCTTCCCTTTGGATCAGCGTCCTTCAGGAAGGCGGAACATCTCTCCAGCTGAGCAGCAGAGGACAGCAGGGCTTCGTTGTCTGGGCATGTTCTCTTCTGGCCCTCTGGCCCTCACAGACACAGGAGGAGGACACAGAGGCTGCTGTAACACAGCCAGCCCTGCCTCTCAGGTCAGCTCTCAGGCCATCCTCTCTCCCCTCAGCAGCAGCTCACTGTTCTGCACTCCTCTGGCCTGGGCTGGCAGAGGTGTGCAGCAGTTCTGCTGATCTCCCAGTGCTGGCCATGTCTGCAGTGCCTGTGTGAAAGACACAGGAAGCTGCCAGCATTGCACTGCTCTGCTGTGCCCCTGCCATCACCGAGTTTGCTGTCAGCAGCTGCTGCTACACGTCCATTCAGGCACAGGCCTTTCCTTCCTGGCCCTCTTTCCCCCCCTCTCTCCTCTGCTCTCTCTCGTGCTCCCCTTTGGCCTGGGCTGGCTGAGCAGTGCAGGCCTTGTTGTTGCTCCCTGGGCCAACTACGTCACGGTTCCCCGTGACTCTGCCAGCTGCTCTGACACAGCGACTGCGTCCTCAGTGTGGATTCCAGAATGCGACAGACATCCAGAGAAGATTTCCAGGGCTGATTGGAACATGCTGCCATCAAGAACTGCCATGGCTCAGGCCCCCTGGGAATCTGCTCACAGCGAAAGCTGCTGTCACTCTGTGTGGGCACAGCCTTGTCTGTGTAGGCCTGCTCACACTGCAGCCCCTGTCTGCACCAGAACCGTGCCGATCCACCTTCTCTTGGCCTCCTTGCCTGCATGGAAAAGGGCAGCTTGGGCTGAAGTCCCTCAACTTTCAGATGGCCGAGTGAAGTCTCTGAGCCCTGGTGACCCACGCAGCTCTTCAGCCTGCTGACCTGCTCTGCTGGGGCTGTCTTAAAAGGCAGAGGGCACGTTATCCTAATGTCCCCACATCCATCCCTCTTAGCATACTGTAGGCCAGTTCCTAAAAGGACACCTGCACAATCTCTCTGAATGTTAATCAACACTTAGTTGGTCTGTGCACTGCAGAAATTGCACCTAGGTTTTCAGTGGTGATTAGCTATGTGTTTAGTCAGAGGTGCAATGGTTCTAATGGTGAGAGAAAGAAATTCCCAGTTGTCACCAGGTGGAACACACTTCAGACTGGAATCCTCAAGCAGACTGCAGTCAAGCTTTCTTAATTACTCGTTGTTGTTATCAATTCAGACGCATCTCTGAATTCCTGCTTGAATGAACATTCTGTAATAATCTGCTGAGACAGTGCAAGGCTTGACAATGAGACTATAGTTTATGAAAGCAGCACTTTTTACTTACTTTACAAGTTCTTATCTGAATGCTAAATACAACATCAATTCACTTCTCACTGGGTTGAACGTTTTAAATATTTGGTAAATATAAGGTTCTAATTCTGACATTTAATATGAAAATATTAAAATTCCTTGTAAGTACTTTTTTGTTAGAATGCCAGATGCTAAAGGGATGAAGTGGCACAAGAAAGCAAAATATCTCTGCTGATGGCAGGAAGGACTGTAAGGATGGAAAGGCCGGTGTTTGCCATGGGCAGGGAAACACATCTGGTTTTCATGTTCTCTTTGTCTTTGAGTGCCAGAAAAATAGAGGAGAGCGTGCCCTCACCTTGGACCCCTCCTGCCCTCTGCTGCTGAGATGGAGAAATGTCCCAGGTTCTAGAAGGACTTCAGGTCAAAGATTTGTAATGAAAATAAGTCCAGGCTGGCTGTCCTTGTGGGCATCAGCTGCTGGCATCTGCATTGCTGCTGCCATGAGCATGGCACAGCAGGTAAAAGATTGCTTTTCCTTGTGTGACACAGGAGCTCTTGACTTGAAAGCTAGAGGGATGCAATAGAAAGAGCTGCAACCTCTGCCAGACATGGCAAGGCTGAGTGGGATGTTGTTTCAATTAGTGCTGATGTCAGGAAGGACTGTAAGGATGGAAAGTCTGTTGTTTGCCATGGGCAGGGAAACAGATCTGGTTTTCATCTTCTGTTTGTCTTTGAGTGCCAGAGGCCAGGAGGATTCCTGTTTCCATGGACTATCATCAAATTGTCTTTCACTTTGGCAATCACACATTCTTCTGGACCCTGTGGATCCACCTGACAATTTGCCCATAGTTCAGACTAGACAAACACAGACTGAAGAATCTCTCAGTTTTCAGCAGGTCCTCATCAGGTGTCACTTTGGTCCTCTCCTCCAGGCTGCATGATATCTCTGGCATATTACTAGAGAGGAAAAACCCAAGGATGTTGTGTACGCCCCACTCCTGTATGCATTCAAGGCCAGGCTGGATTTGGCTCTGGGCAACCTGGTGAATGGTTGGCTGCCCTACACAGAGCAGGGGTTTGAAACTAGATGATCATTGTGGTCCTTTTCAACCCAGGCCATTCTTTGATTCTATGATTTAATCAGAATGTAACTGCTGTAGTATCTCCTCATAGGATGCCAAAAATCAGTCAAGTCCTGCAGTACTCCATAATAAACACTGCAAATACACTGCAGTTCATTTAATCCAGCCAATTATTCATTGCACTCTTTTTCTAGCCAGGCTACTTGGTCCTCTACAGCTTCTGGTCTTCTGAAAAACATCAGTGTTTTGTTATCCATTTGGAAGCTCAGTGTTACGTCCTGTGATCTCTCTAGATTTCTCCATGAGAATATGTAGAAATCTGTAAAGCTCTGATGCCCCTCAGTTCACTACACACAATTTAAGGGCAGTGCCAAATTCCGTATATCTAGCTCATCCTGCAGAATGATGCCATTTTTTTATCTCAGTGAAAAGTATAGCAGTCAAAACAGGACTGGATTTTTGTTCCAGCGCAGACCAAATTTCCTGCCTACCTTCAAGAAAAGCTCATCGTGTGTAGCTACAGTTACGTACAGATGCAGCTCCTCTGTTAAAATGCACAGAGAGAATGTTCTCTAACCTTGATATGAGATATTTACTGATCTTGTAGCATGAGTGACCTCGTGATTCTTCACGCCTGTCAATTTTTAAATAATGAGAAATAAAAACACATATTTTTCAAAACAGGTATAGAGATTGACTTACAAAAAAATGTTTATCTTGAATCAATCATACACTCAGCATTGCAATAAAAAAAAATAATAAAAAAAAAAAAGAAAGAAGAAAAGCCACATTCTTACAGTGGCATTTTACAGTATTGTAATTCTGTTGTGTGAAATCAAGGTTCTCTCATCGTGAAATAATGACCAAGTTCTCTTTTCATATCTAAACATACAAATGCTAAAGGCAGCAGTGCTGTTCAAGAATACATTACCAGCTCAAACACTGCTTTGGCTATAAAACTGAAGGTAGTAAGGAATTTTATCAAGGAATCACAGAATTGCCAGGGTTGGAAGGGACCTCAAGGATCATGAATCTCCAACCCCCCTGCCACATGCAGGGCCACCACCATTCCACCTAATGCTAGACCAGACTGCCCAGGGCCCCATCCAATCTGGCCTTGAACACCTCCAGGGACGGGGCATCCACAACCTCCCTGGGCAGTTGTTCCAGTACAGTACAGTCATGTTTTAATTTCAGTCTGAGTCAGGACACACTGCATAGCAGAGTACTTGTATTTGTACTGTATTAATTGTGACTTTCAGAGTTACAGTTAAACAGTTTGGGCCCTGATGACTTCAGCTGTTGAAAATAATGCAGCCTAGTCACCTCCTTGGACGGTGACAGCAGTGGAAATGTGAAATTGCTGCCTTCCCTTTTCTTTTTCATGGTTTAGACTCTAAGGTTAGTGTTGCTAGCTAGGTTTGTCATGTTTCTAATGTTATTAGAAATGTAGCAGCAGAGCTCCAGATAGACACCAAAAGAAGTGAAGCTTCTATCTTCATGTGGGCTGGACTCTTAACTGTACGCTTTTCAATAAAGGAGATTATTTTGTATGCCAGCATTTTCTACAATAGAGATTAGTGTGTATAATACTTTCCACGTATCATCTTTCCTCCTTTCTCACATGAGTTGCTCCCCTAAACAGAAAGTTTGATAAGGGCAAACTAAGAGTTACCTGAAAGCTGCAATAACTGATAAGAACACATCAGCAGAACCAAAGCGTGATTTCACTTCTAGAGGTTTTATTAGAAATGCAAGTATTCTGCTGTTCAGATAGAAATTCCTTAATAATCTCTATGTAGAAGCAATTAGCAATGGCTCCGTTTTACTGCTGCTGTCAAATCATATTAGTACAAAAACTGAGATGGTAATGTCTCAGATTTTTTTTCCTTTAAAAAGCCAAACAGTTGAGCTCAATACAAATACCTGTAAGTGACAGAGATTTAATATTTAAGCCAGCATTTAGTGAAGAAATGCTTAAGCAATTCAAATTCCATTATTTTAAAGTTATTCTCTCTACTCCTAACTAGCCTATTGATATTGGTACAATAAGATGTGCAGTACTTTCAAGAGGTGTGTTTTCTTTATTTTCCTATGTATTTATCACTTTATTTTCATTTCAATAAAAACAGCTGAATGCACGGTTTGAAATTCTATTGATGTATTTTGAAGCCTTCCTGGAGTGACGACATCAGTGGGCATTGGGCAACTGCTGTCATCTCCCTGTACTTGTGGAAGGCTTTTGACATGTTCCCACATTGCGTCCTTCTCTCTGAGTTGGAGAGAGATGGATTTGAAGGCTGAATCATTCTGTGGGTAAATAATTGGTCTGATGGTCACAGCCAGAGGTTGTTATCACCGGTTCTGAGTCCGGGTGGAGGCCAGTCATGAGTGGTGTCCCCTAAGGGTCCATCCTGGGACTGGTGCTCTTCAGCATTTTCATCAATGTCACAGGCAGTGGAAACAACACACGGAGGATGGTGAGGCACTGGAACAGGTTGCCCAAGGAGGCTGTGGATGCCCCATCCCTGCAGGCATGCAAGGCCAGGCTGGATGTGGCTCTGGGCAGCCTGGGCTGCTGGTTGTGACTGCACACAGCAGGGGGATTAAAACTACGTGATCACTGTGGTCCTTTTCAACCCAGGCCATTGCAAGATTCTATGATTCCATGACACAAGTGTACCCTCAGCAAATTTGCTGATGATACCCAGTGAGGTGGTACAGCTGGCAGAGTAGAAGGGAGGGATGCGATCCAGAGGGACCTCCCGGCATGCAGTCCCCAGTCACTGAGACAGTGCCGGGCAGCGGTGCCCAGCAGCTGCTCCCTGGCAGGGGCTCTCCCTCAGCTGAGGTCATTCCCTGCTTGGAATTCCGCATGGAACCGGAACCCCAGAGCCGAGTGCATCACAGAACATGCTGCGTTTGGGGGCCTGCAGGGCTGCCCTGCGTGCTGCCTGGTCCCCAGCCATTCCCTGTGAGGTGACACTGCGCTGTGATGTCACAGTGGTACCTCGTGCGCCCTCGTGGCAGCGGTGGGAGCGGTGGCTCAGTCCGCTTGTGGGACCCGCAGGAAGCGGAACCAGAGAGAGCGTTGCGTCTACCTGGAGATTTCCTGCTGTCATGGAGCGGCTGAGAGCCCTTCGAGGTGAGTCCCTCCACCTCTCCGCACGCCGTGACGCCGCCCGAGCGCACGTGTGCCTCCAGAGTCAGTTCAGGCCGCGCCGGCAGCACCGTCCTCGCTCTGCTGAGCGCAGCTGCCCGCCGTGGTTTCCCCGGCACCCCAGCAAGGGGAAAGCTCCCTCCCCCGTCCCCGCCAACCGTGGGGCTGGAGGAGCGTTCCTCCCAGAGCCGGCCGGATGCTCGGCCCTGGCTCCGAGCGACACCGGCGGCAGCTGCTCCGCTCTTTGCTTCCAGGTCTCTTTGCCTGTGTGGGCTGCGTGCCCAGACGTACGCGTCGCAGGGAGAGAAGCAGGGTGCCGAGCCCTGTCCCTGTCTCCGCTGTGACTGTGCTGCAACAGCGCCTGCAAGACCGGGAGGTGAGTCGGGGACGTCCGGCCGCCAACCATCCTCCCTCGCCCTCCCGGCCTGGTGCCATGGTCCCGTCGGGATGGGTGGCAGCGGGCAAAGCGAGCGTGCCCGATCCTTGTCCCCAGGGTGACCGAGCGCAGGCGTACCGTGAGCTGGAGGGCGCCCTGTGGGAAGATGACAGCCGCCCGCCGTGCGGAGTGGTGAACCGGCTGCTGGCAGAGGTGTCCCAGGACCTGACGGCAGCCCAGGTGAGGGGTCACTCCCGATGGCAAAGGGAGCCGCTGCCCACACTGGCGTTCTGCTGGCGGACGGCGATGGCTCAGCCCTTCCCAGGGCCTCGGGCGATCTCCTGTGCCACGTGTCACCAGAGCCTCTTTTGCAGGGCGTGACCGGCCACGTGAAGACAGCTGCCGGCAATGTCCTGGTGGCTCTGGCTCGGACGCACTTCACCCTGGTGATGGCCGAGCTCCAGAGCCACCTGAAGGCCACGGGGGACGCGTCCAAGGAGTTTGTGCTCCTCACCCTGAGCCGACTCTTCAGCACCTCTGGTAGAGCGCCCTCAGCCCCCCGACATCTCCGACAACCGGGACAGGAGCCTCTCCCCTCCGCGCGCGATCTGCGTTGAGCTGGGGGATGCGGGGCTGCAGCCCCTCCTCCCTCACTGCCCAGACTCTGACTGCGGCCTCTCCTTCCTCTCTGCAGCTCCACAGTGCATCCCCTTCACGTGGCTGATGCTGGCTGGCCTGCGCAGTGTGGTGGGCCAGGTGAGGAGCGGCCGGACCCTGCGCCTCGCTTGTGCTGGTGAGTGCCGGACCAGAGCAGGGGGCCTCGGGACAGCCCTTGCACCTTGCCCTGCTGCAGGCTCTCACAGGCTGCCTTTTCTCTCACTCTCTTTAAACACAGAAAATAATAATTACTATTCATATGTGTTTCTTTAATTTTGTTTTTTCAGTTGTGAAACAGTGGCTGGATGGAGTGAAGACTCACTTGTCCTCTGGATCCCAATGCCCCTGGCCTGCCATGGAGAAAGAGCAGATCTATGAGAACCTTCAGGAGCTGCTCTTCTCTGTGCTGAGGAGCTGGCAGGACTGCCAGGAGGAGGAGGTGAGCCTTGCTGCGCTCCCAGCCCAGGGTGGCAGCAGGGGCACCCATGTGGCAGCTCTGTCTGTGCCCAGTGGGCTGGCAGCTGAGCAGTGATGGGAGGGAGTGGGCTGGCTCTGCAAAGGGCCCCGAAGTGGCTCTGTGGCAGGGAGCAGCTGCATGTCACAGCACTGTGGCAGGAAGAGCTGGGGATGAGGGTCTGGGGAAAACCTGCCTGCCCTCCAGAGCGAGCCCATCTCCTGCTGGGCGTGGGGGTTGGGGAAGGGGAAGGGAAAGAGAAAGCCTTCTCTGTAGGAAGGGCAGACCTTTGGTCTTTGATGCCAAGCCTCTGCCATCCCTCTCCAGGACAAACAGGCCGTCCTCGGGGCCGTGGCTGCCATGCTGGATGTTCTCCTGCAAGAGGAGCTGCACCAAGAGCACGTCTGGGAGCAGCTCCTCTGGCTCGTGCACCCGTGTCAGGAGATCCAAGACACCTGCAGGGTGGCCAAGGTGAGACGTTGTGCAGGGCTCAGGGTGGACGTGGGGCCAGTGCAAGTGCCACGAGGGGTCGGGGGGTGCAGGGAGGAGGTGGGGAGCCCTTGGAGAAAGGAGGAATGGGTGCCTGAGAGCCTGAGGAGCTCTGTGCTAGCAACTGGGGGGACCACATCCAGTTGCATCTGACTGGAGGAGAAGAGGGCTGCTGGGTGGGAAATGCCTGCAAATGATGCCCAAACACAGCTTGTTTGAGAGCAGAGAGACTCTCGGTGCTGCTGGGAGGTGGGGGATAAAAAGCCTGTGCAGGAGCTTCTCCCTGCAGAGAAACAATTGGGAAAGAGTTTTTCCACTCCCAAGTGGCTAGATGTGGCTTCATCCCTTTCTTTCTCTCCTTGTCTCTTGCAGAGCCTCACTGTCTTCCTGGAGGCCTTAGAGGGCATTGAGTCTATCATCCAGAAGGACAGGTTTCTGGACATCACGAGTGCCGTGTTCTACCAGGTAAGGGGAGACTATCCCTGTGCCCACAGCAGTTTCCCTCTTACCTAAGTCTCAGGAGCAGTGCAAAGGTCTGAGCCCCTGACTAATGCAGCTGAGCCTTGGCTCCTGCATGCTCACGGCTGTTCCAGAGCCGTGCCTGTCCCCCCAGGGATGCTGTGAGGCAGGCTGGGTTTGGTCTGCCTGTCCTCTTCCTGAGAGTGCCCAGGGAGATGAGAGCAGGCAGCACAGTGTCTTTTCCGTCCTCAGTGCTGATGTGATTTTCTCATATGGACTTTGTTCCCACAGCTCTATGACAACACCAAGCAGCACAGCGAGGCTGATCGTGCACAGCTGACCCACTGCATCATGCTGCAGGGTAAGGAGAGGAGCTTTGGCAATGCTTGCAGTGCCCTGGCCAAAATCGCTCTCATAAACCTCAGGATTGGGCATGAGTTTCTTGCTAACATAGCCTGGGATTTCCTCCCTGCAGCCCGGATCTGCCCAGAGGAAATGGTCCTGTTTCTGCAGTCACAGCTGGGCGAGGACTGGGAGGCTGGACGCGTGGCAGCACTGGGTCTGCTCGGTGCTCTGGCTCGCTCTGATGGTCAGTACCACAGGCTGGGACTTCCAGGGATCCCCTCTGCCATCGGGGTTGTGGCTCCGCTCATGCTTCTGTGCATCTCTTGCAGAGCCCGTGATGATGGAGAAGCTGCCCCAGGTGGTTGAGGCTGTGCAGTGTCTGTGCAGCGACCTCAGGATCCGGGTGAGCTGCTTTGGGAATAGAAAGTGTTGTTGGGGTGGTGATGCTGCTGCCAACACGGGCAGGGCTGGGGTGACTAGAGAGGTGCTGGGGCATTGACCACACGGTCGCGATGGCTCCTGTGGGAGAGCAGGCAGAGTGGAGCTGGCAGGTCCCTGTGCTGTGCTTGGAAAGTGCACAGCCTGGTGCTACGGCCTGGCCCTCACCTCAGGAGCCAAGGCTTCTCCTCTGCTCCTGTTGTCTCTGCTCGTGCCCAAAGGCTGCCCCGATGAGCAGGTGGCTTCCCTTTGCCTTCTGACCTGAAAAATCACACCCACAATTGACCCCTGGCAGGTGAGGACGGCAGTTCTGCATTTCATCGAGGACCTGCTCAGTTCGAACACCCGGAGCTGCTCAGCCTGGGATGTGGTGGGGCACATCTTCACTGAGTTCAGCCGCACCGCTGGAAGAAGGGTAAGGACAGTGGGCAGCATCTTCTTTGGGAAGACCTGTGCTGCTCAGAGGGTGGCACAGAAGCACCGCTGGGGCCGCACCTGAGCCTCCTGAGAGGCTCCTGAGAACTGAGGTAACCGGGTTTCAACACCGTTGTTGTGCAGGCAGCTGGAGACCTTTCTCCCCGGGAAGCCCAGGAGGAAGGAGCTCTGCAGGAGCTGTGCATGGACATCCTGGGGTCTCTGGACGTCTCTGCGACAGGGATGTCCAAAGTAAGTCACATCTGCCCTGCTGCTGCTCCTTGCCTTCGCACCACCTGTTCCTCATCCCACCACCCCAGGTCTCTCCTCCAGCGTGCTCTGAAGCACGCAAGGCTCAGGGAAATTCGCAGAGTCCTCTTCGTCTCTGAGCGGAGGCAGGAATGCTGACACGCTCAACTGCCTCGTTCCCGACAGCTCCTGTGGCCACGGCTGCTGCTGTTCGTGGTGCCAGCCCAGCACACCGGCATGCTGATCCCGGTCTCGCGCTGTGTCCGAGCCCTGGCCGAGAGAGAGGATCTGACAGGACGGCGAGTAGAGGAGCTGGATCCCCATTTCCTCAGCTCCATGTTTCAAGGTAGGAGCAGAAGCTCCGCCAGTGAGCTCTGCTGACCTGTGCTACCACCCAGAAGGGACAGCGGAGCTGCGCGTGGCTGGGCACGGAGCGTCTTGGAGTCTGACTCAGCACTTTTTTCTCCTCACAGGCCCACGACTGACTCCCCAGACACTGCTGGCGCGCCTGCTGGTGAGTAGATGCTCCAGAGCCCAGTGCCACCAGCCCCCGGGAGGAAGCAGCATGGCCACGGGCAGAGCTGTCGGCTGCTCCTTGCCCGCCAGGGCAGAGCTGTTGGCTGCTTCCATCCTGGGGGGAAGCCGCTGCTCTTGCTGCAGAAGTGACCCTGCTTCTCCTTGCTCTCGCTCAGGTGGTGGCAGGGAGCCCTGTTGCAGGCAGCGAACTCCAGGCCGCTGCCTTGCAGCTGATGCAAAACCTCCACAGCAGGTTCCACAGAGCTGTGGGGGCCATGTGGGCCGCTGAGATCCCCCTGCTGCTGCAGTGTCTCCAAGGTAAAGTGCTGGTGGGGAGGGAGAGGCGGAGGCAGGGAAGGGCGGGAGTGAAAATGCAGCTCTCTCTGCAGGGTGGCAGAGGGGAAGCATTGCCTGCAGCCCAGTGCTTGCTCTGCTGCTGTTCCCATTCCAGGGAGACAGCGCTGAGGCCCGGGGATCTTTCCCCCCGGGGATCTGCCCCTTCCAGGACACGGATGGGCCCTTCATGTCCCCTCAGTTAGTTCTGTGTTCCTGCAGGGACAGTGTTTGTGGGGAGGGACAAGTCAGTTTGTGGAGGGGGTGCGGGTCCCAGCTTGGCAGTGTCAAGTGCCCAGGCCAAGCCAGGTTTGCAGCAGCTCTTCTTCTGTGCTTTGATCCCAAGTAAGGGTCTTTTTCTTCCTGTTGCTGTGCAGGGAAAGATGAGAGCTTCCTGGACACTGCAGGGTGGGAGCGCCGTCTGCTGAAGGTACAGCACTGCTGGGTGCAGAGAAGTGCTTGCCTGCCCCAAGTAGCCCCGCTCCCATATGAGCCACCACGGGACAGGAACAGCCTCTCCAGTGCTGCTGAGGAGCCTTTGAGGCGCTGCCTCTTCCGCTCTGTCCCAAGCCCAAGGGGGGTCTTAGGAGAAGGGGGGCAGGCGGCTTTAATGGAGGGAATGCTGGGGGAGCTGGGAGAGGAACTGTTCTTCCAGACACCTCTCCCCAGAGGGCTGCAGCAATTGGGAGTGAGGGAAGAGGCAAAGGGCAAGGGAACATCGTCTTCTCCTGTTCTCCAACAGTTCCTCGGGGCGTCAATGGACACCATACGGGATGAGGCCTGGATCGAGGCCCTGAGCTGTGAGCTGAGCCGGTGGCTGAGCAGCTCTGCCAGCAGCTCTGCAGAAAAGGTGAGTTCCCCCCGGCTCCACGCAGCGGTGCAGCTGCAGGTGTCCAACTGGGGCTGGGGCTGCGGCTGGTGCTCTGCCCACGCGGGATGCTGATGCTGCTTCCCCAGTCTGTGCCCCCAGAGGGCCTTTCCCTGCAATCTGCCCAGGGATGGATAAAGCTCGGCCCTGCAGCTGCTCTCAGCGACTCCCGGGGAGCGTGGCTCCTTCCACCTGGCCCTCCCCCAACAGGTTAAGCTGCTTCCACATCTCAGCTTCTTCCTTCCCTTCCCCTGCAGTCTTTCCTGTACAAGGCTCTGGGCACAGTGCTGGGAGCCTGTAAGGGAGTCCTCCACGTCCAGGAGAAGCTGCTGCAGCACCTGGAGGAAGCAAACGCGGAGGACCCATGTGAGGCCCAGGTGAGCCCTGCTCTCCTCCAGCTCCTGCGAGCATCCCCGCTCCGTCCCTGGGGCAGAGGGCTTCTCCTGGCCCTGCTCCGCGCCTTTCCATCTCCTCCCTGCTGCCCTTTTCCTCAGGAGAGGATCTGTAGATGCAGGCCTGTGCCAACTGCCCCTTGTTCCTTTGTGCAGGGAATGGTCTCTCTTCTCAGCCACGCGGCTGAGAGTAACTTCCAAGCAGTCCTGGCCACGCTCACCACGTTTGCGTCCAGGCTGTGCAAAGGCCACAACGCGAGGATTTCCAGGCGCAAGAAGGTAAAGCGTTACGGGTTTCCATCTTGGCATTCTTCTGCCTTATTTTCTGCCTTGGAGCCCAGGTGCATCACGGGGCACTGGGGGCCGTTGAGCGAGTGTCTCATGGCATTTCTTCCCACACAGATGGAGCTGGACAGCACGAGAGCTCAGGCCACACGCAGCGCTCTCGTGCTCGCCCACGGCAGCTTGGCACTGCGTGCCTCCAAGGAACAGCTGCTCGCCCACCTGGAGGGAGACATCGTGGGCAACATCCTGATGCTCTACAGCTGCAGCTGCCGGGTGAGAGTCAAAACGTGCCAGGGTGTCTGAGCGCCCAGCTGCAGCCCCTCCACATGGGGGGATGCTGAGAGGGGCCTTCCCTTTCCAACGGTCCCTCAGGGAATGGTTTGTGCCCAGATGAAGACCCAAGCCCTTCCCTTAGTGTTGCCCCCCCGTGTCCCCCTTGCAGCCCTTGTCCCATCCCGCAGTTCAAAGAATGTTCTTCTCTCTTGGGCCTCAGGACCTGCAGAACAACCTCGCACTGGTGCAGAGCATCACCGACTTCAGCTCTGCCTTCCAAGCAGTCGTGGGTGATTCTGCATGCTTTAATCCCTCCTTGAAGGGAAAGCTTCTGGAGATCCTGATGGTGAGTGCCTAGAGGCAGGGCTGCCTGCAGAGTTCTGGGCTGTGCCACGCGGCCCACTTCCCTGGGGGCATACAGGTCTCCATCAGCCACACGTCTCCAGCTGGTGGGGACCTTGGGTGCTGGATGCAGCTGCTGGGCAGCGGGCTAGGTGCACCAGCTGTCGAGCTGCTGCATCCTGCAGTGCTTCCATGGGAAACATGGGAGTGATGGGGCTGATGTGTGGCAGTTGTGCCTGTCTCAGAGCTGGGTAGAACAGCTCTCGTGTGCCCCCTGCCCACCTTGACAGTGTCTCTCTGGGACTTGCAGGACCTGCTGAAGAAATATTATTCGGGCATCCCTGTCTCCCCAGTGCCCCTCAAGGTGGTCCTGGCCCTGGAGCAGTTGAGGTAAGGTCCCCATTTTGGGTAGCTCCTGAAGGTCTGGAGGGGGTAGGGGGCGAGGAGCCGTATCTATAGGAGTGAAGACTGGGCTGTTGTGCCCAGCGGAGTTGAGGTTCTGGGCAGGGAGAAAGGCCCTGGTGCTCCTGTCCCCTGGCAGGGAAGAGAAAGGAGAGTTGGCGTCTCCTTCCCTTCAGAGAGGGAGCTGGTTCACTGCTGCTGGGGAGGAGGTGGGCGCTGCTGGAACTGAAGACAGTGCTCAGCAGCAGGAGCTGGGGGTCTTTGCTTGGTAGCTGTTGATTAGGAGAAAGTCAGATGTTGTCTGAACCAGTCTGGAGAGCACTGCTAAAGGCCCTTTCTGATTTCTCTTCCTTTCTTCCTCCTGTCAGCAAGCTGAAGCCCTCTTTTGAAAGCAAGGACATGCGGGAGATGTTGGTCCTGTGCTGCAAGAACATCGTGACGCACCCTTCAGCAGAGATGATGCTGAAGATCAGGAAGTCACAGCACGCAGCGCAGTACCTGCAGGTAACCTGCCGTAACTTTCCCGGCCACCTCTCGGTCAAACCCGACCTCAGCACACACAGCCTATGCTCTGGCAGCAGCCGTGATGCTAAACCTCACTGCCCTCTTCTGCTTTCAGCTTCAGCAAACGTCCCTGAAAGCTCTGGGCCGGCTCATGGCGGTTCTGCTCCAGACAGAGCCCAGCGGCGGCTTCTTTCAGAACATAGTGCATGTGAGTATGTGTGGGGCAAGGGAGAAAGCATGGTGCCTGTCGGCAGTGGGGGCAGATCTGGGGACTGAGAGGGTGATCAGAGGGGAGCAATCTCCTGCTGACGTGCCAGCTCACTGCGAGCTCAGAAATGGGCAGAGCGATGGGCCCTGCAGGGGAAAGGCAGGAGCCAGCCCCTGGCAGGCCACAGCCGAGGAAAAGCTCCCGGGTTAGCAGGCAGGATGACTGCAGAGAGCGGGGGCAGCAGTGCCGGTGCTCAGTGAGGCTGGAGGCCACGTGGAGCCACAGGGCAGCCTTGGGGGAAAGTGCTGGGGAAGGAGGGACAGGGAGAGGGGCAGCAGGAAGGGAAAGCAAAGACGTCCTCAGTGAGACAGATGCTCTACCCCAGGTCCTGCAGAAATGCATGGTCTCAGAGAACGTGTGGGAGCGCAAGAGGGCCCTGCAGACCTGCTCCCAGCTGCTGGCTGTTTGCGAAGAGCTTCGAGTGAGTAAAGAGCCCCACCGCATGCCCCCTGCTCCCTCCCCAGAGCCCCTGAGCTGGAAGGCGAGCTCCGCCCAGCTGTGCATGCTGTGCCACGGCGTGAGGAAGGCACAGGCGGAGAAGCCAGGGAGAGCCGGGGCTGCCTACAGCTTTCTTCCTGCCTCTCACCCCTGCAGAGAGCAGATGCCTGCGAGCACTTTGGCTCCCTGGTGGGATTGCTGGCGCCTCTGACGTGCGACCCCATGCCCGCATCCCGCCAGTTGGCTGCCTCCTGTCTGAGCTCCCTTCTCCGAATCCAAGGTGA
>NC_143476.1:1956553-2072660 GCF_987193195.1 Phasianus colchicus
CACAACAGGTAAAAGATTGCGTTTCCTTGTGTGACACAGGAGCTCTTGACTTGAAAGCTAGAGGGATGCAATAGAAAGAGCTGCAACCTCTGGCAGACATGACAAGGGTGAGTGGGATGTTGTTTCAGTTATTGCTGATGTCAGGAAGGACTGTAAGGATGGAAAGGCTGGTGTTTGCCATGGGCAGGGAAACACATCTGGATTTCATTTTCTCTTTCTCTTTGTGTGCCAGAAAAAGAGGAGTGTGCGCCCTCAACTTGGACCCCTCCTAACCTCTGCTGCTGAGATGGAGAAATGTTCCAGCTTGTAGAAAGACAACAGGGCAAATATATGTAATGAAAATAAGTCCAGGCTGGCTGTCCTTGTGGGCATCAGATCCTGGCATCTGCATTGCTGCTGCCATGAGCATGGCAAAGCAGGTAAAAGGTTGCTTTTCCTTGTGTGACACAGGAGCTCTTGACTTGAAAGCTAGAGGGATGCAATAGAAAGAGCTGCAACCTCTGCCAGACATGGCAAAGTTGAGTGGGATGCTGTTTCAATTAGTGCTGATGTCAGGAGGATTGTAAGGATGGAAAGTTTAGTGTTTGCCATGAGCAGGGAAACACATCTGGTTTTCATTTTCTCTTTCTCTTTGACTGCCAGATAAACATGGGATAGTTTGCCCTCACCTTGGAACTCTCCTTCCCTCTGCTTCTGAGAGGGAGAAATGTTCCAGCTTCTAGAAGGACATCAGGACAAAGATATGTAATGAAAATACGTCCAGGCTGGCTGTCCTTGTGGGCATCAGCTGCTGGCATCTGCATTGCTGCTGCCATGAGCATGGCACAGCAGGTAAAAATTGCGTTTCCTTGTGTGACAGGAGCTCTTGACTTGAAAGCTAGAGGGATGCAATAGAAAGAGCTGCAACCTCTGCCAGACATGGCAAAGGTGAGTGGGATGTTGTTTCAGTTAGTGCTGATGTCAGGAAGGACTGTAAGGATGGAAAGGCTGGTGTTTGTCATGGGCTGGGAAACACATCTTGTTTTCATTTTCTCTTTCTGTGCAAGAAAAAGAGCAGAGTGTGCCCTCACCTTGGACCCCTCCTGCCCTCTTCTGCTGAGATGGAGAAATGTTCCAGCTTCTAGAAGGACATCAGGACAAAGATGTGTAATGAACATAAGTCCAGGCTGGCTTTCCTTGTGGGCATCAGCTGCTGGCATCTGCATTGCTGCTGCCATGAGCATGGCAAAGCAGGTAAAAGGTTGCTTTTCCTTGTGTGACACAGGAGCTCTTGACTTGAAAGCTAGAGGGATGCAATAGAAAGAGCTGCAACCTCTGCCAGACATGGCAAAGTTGAGTGGGATGTTGTTTCAATTAGTGCAGATGTCAGGAAGGACTGTAAGGATGGAGAGGCTGGTGTTTGCCATGGGCAGGGAAACACATCTTGTTTTCATTTTCTCTTTCTCTTTGAGTGCCAGATAAAGAGCAGAGTGTGCCCTCACCTTGGACCCATCCTGCCCTCTTCTGCTGAGATGGAGAATTGTTCCAGCTTCTAGAAGGACATCAGTACAAGGATGTGTAATGAAAATAAGTCCAGGCTGGCTGTCCTTGTGGGCATCAGCTGCTGGCATCTGGACTTCTGCTGCCATGAGCATGGCACAGCAGGTAAAAGATTGCGTTTCCTTGTGTGACACAGGAGTTCTTGATTGAAAGCTAGAGGGATGCAATAGAAAGAGCTGCAACCTCTGCCAGACATGGCAAAGGTGAGTGGGATGTTGTTTCAATTAGTGCTGATGTCAGGAGGACTTTAAGGATGGAAAGGCTGGTGTTTGCCATGGGCAGGGAAACACATCTTGTTTTCATTTTCTCTTTGTATTCCAGAAAAAGGGGAAAGTGTGCCCTCACCTTGGACCCCTCCTGCCCTCTTCTGCTGAGATGGAAAAATGTTCCAGCTTCTAGAAGGACATCAGGACAAAGATATGTAATTTAAATAAGTCCAGGCTGGCTGTCCTTGTGGGCATCAGCTGCTGGCATCTGCATTGGTGTTGCCATGAGCATGGCAAAGCAGGTAAAAGGTTGCTTTTCCTTGTGTGACACAGGAGCTCTTGACTTGAAAGCTAGAGGGATGCAATAGAAAGAGCTGCAACCTCTGCCAGACATGGCAAAGGTGAGTGGGATGTTGTTTCAGTTGCTGCGGATGTCAGGAAGGACTGTAAGGATGGAAAGGCTGGTGTTTGCCATGGGCAGGGAAACACATCAGGTTTTCATTTTCTCTTTCTCTTTGAGTGCCAGATAAAGAGCAGAGTGTGCCCTCACCTTGGACCCATCCTGCCCTCTTCTGCTGAGATGGAGAAATGTTCCAGCTTCTAGAAGGACATCAGGACAAAGATATGTAATGTAAATAAGTCCAGGCTGGCTGTCCTTGTGGGCATCAGCTGCTGGCATCTGCATTGCTGCTGCCATGAGCATGGCACAGCAGGTAAAAGATTGCTTTTCCTTGTGTGACACAAGAGCTCTTGACTTAAAAGCTAGAGGGATGCAATAGAAAGAGCTGCAACCTCTGCCAGACATGGCAAAGGTGAGTGGGATGTTGTTTCAATTATTGCTGATGATTGCAGGAAGGACTGTAAGGATGGAAAGGCTGGTGTTTGCCATGGGGAGGGAAACACATCTGGTTTTCATTTTCTCTTTATCTTTGAGTGCCAGATAAAGAGCAGAGTGTGCCCTCACCTTGGACACATCCTGCCCTCTTCTGCTGAGATGGAGAAATGTTCCAGCTTGTAGAAGGACATCAGGACAAGGATATGTGATGAAAATAAGTCCAGGCTGGCTGTCCTTGTGGGCATCAGCTGCTGGCATCTGCATTGCTGCTGCCATGAGCATGGCAAAGCAGGTAAAAGATTGCTTTTCCTTGTGTGACACAGGAGCTCTTGACTTGACAGCTAGAGGGATGCAATAGAAAGAGCTGCAACCTCTGCCAGATATGGCAAATGTGAGTGGAATGTTGTTTCAGTTGCTGCTGATGTCAGGAATGACTGTAAGGATGGAAAGGCTGGTGTTTGCCATGGGCAGGGAAACACATCTGGTTTTCATTTTCTCTTTCTCTTTGAGTGCCAGATAAGGAGCAGAGTGTGCCCTCACCTTGGACCCATCCTGCCCTCTTCTGCTGAGATGGAGAAATGTTCCAGCTTCTAGAAGGACATCAGTACAAGGATGTGTAATGAAAATAAGTCCAGGCTGGCTGTCCTTGTGGGCATCAGCTGCTGGCATCTGCATTGCTGCTGCCATGAGCATGGCACAACAGGTAAAAGATTGCGTTTCCTTGTGTGACACAGGAGCTCTTGACTTGAAAGCTAGAGGGATGCAATAGAAAGAGCTGCAACCTCTGGCAGACATGACAAGGGTGAGTGGGATGTTGTTTCAGTTATTGCTGATGTCAGGAAGGACTGTAAGGATGGAAAGGCTGGTGTTTGCCATGGGCAGGGAAACACATCTGGATTTCATTTTCTCTTTCTCTTTGTGTGCCAGAAAAAGAGGAGAGTGTGCCCTCAACTTGGACCCCTCCTAACTTCTGCTGCTGAGATGGAGAAATGTTCCAGCTTGTAGAAAGACAACAGGGCAAATATATGTAATGAAAATAAGTCCAGGCTGGCTGTCCTTGTGGGCATCAGCTGCTGGCATCTGCATTGCTGCTGCCATGAGCATGGCAAAGCAGGTAAAAGGTTGCTTTTCCTTGTGTGACACAGGAGCTCTTGACTTGAAAGCTAGAGGGATGCAATAGAAAGAGCTGCAACCTCTGCCAGACATGGCAAAGTTGAGTGGGATGCTGTTTCAATTAGTGCTGATGTCAGGAGGATTGTAAGGATGGAAAGTTTAGTGTTTGCCATGAGCAGGGAAACACATCTGGTTTTCATTTTCTCTTTCTCTTTGACTGCCAGATAAACATGGGATAGTTTGCCCTCACCTTGGAACTCTCCTTCCCTCTGCTTCTGAGAGGGAGAAATGTTCCAGCTTCTAGAAGGACATCAGGACAAAGATATGTAATGAAAATACGTCCAGGCTGGCTGTCCTTGTGGGCATCAGCTGCTGGCATCTGCATTGCTGCTGCCATGAGCATGGCACAGCAGGTAAAAATTGCGTTTCCTTGTGTGACCGGAGCTCTTGACTTGAAAGCTAGAGGGATGCAATAGAAAGAGCTGCAACCTCTGCCAGACATGGCAAAGGTGAGTGGGATGTTGTTTCAGTTAGTGCTGATGTCAGGAAGGACTGTAAGGATGGAAAGGCTGGTGTTTGTCATGGGCTGGGAAACACATCTTGTTTTCATTTTCTCTTTCTGTGCAAGAAAAAGAGCAGAGTGTGCCCTCACCTTGGACCCCTCCTGCCCTCTTCTGCTGAGATGGAGAAATGTTCCAGCTTCTAGAAGGACATCAGGACAAAGATGTGTAATGAACATAAGTCCAGGCTGGCTTTCCTTGTGGGCATCAGCTGCTGGCATCTGCATTGCTGCTGCCATGAGCATGGCAAAGCAGGTAAAAGGTTGCTTTTCCTTGTGTGACACAGGAGCTCTTGACTTGAAAGCTAGAGGGATGCAATAGAAAGAGCTGCAACCTCTGCCAGACATGGCAAAGTTGAGTGGGATGTTGTTTCAATTAGTGCAGATGTCAGGAAGGACTGTAAGGATGGAGAGGCTGGTGTTTGCCATGGGCAGGGAAACACATCTTGTTTTCATTTTCTCTTTCTCTTTGAGTGCCAGATAAAGAGCAGAGTGTGCCCTCACCTTGGACCCATCCTGCCCTCTTCTGCTGAGATGGAGAATTGTTCCAGCTTCTAGAAGGACATCAGTACAAGGATGTGTAATGAAAATAAGTCCAGGCTGGCTGTCCTTGTGGGCATCAGCTGCTGGCATCTGGACTTCTGCTGCCATGAGCATGGCACAGCAGGTAAAAGATTGCGTTTCCTTGTGTGACACAGGAGTTCTTGATTGAAAGCTAGAGGGATGCAATAGAAAGAGCTGCAACCTCTGCCAGACATGGCAAAGGTGAGTGGGATGTTGTTTCAATTAGTGCTGATGTCAGGAGGACTTTAAGGATGGAAAGGCTGGTGTTTGCCATGGGCAGGGAAACACATCTTGTTTTCATTTTCTCTTTGTATTCCAGAAAAAGGGGAAAGTGTGCCCTCACCTTGGACCCCTCCTGCCCTCTTCTGCTGAGATGGAAAAATGTTCCAGCTTCTAGAAGGACATCAGGACAAAGATATGTAATTTAAATCAGTCCAGGCTGGCTGTCCTTGTGGGCATCAGCTGCTGGCATCTGCATTGGTGTTGCCATGAGCATGGCAAAGCAGGTAAAAGGTTGCTTTTCCTTGTGTGACACAGGAGCTCTTGACTTGAAAGCTAGAGGGATGCAATAGAAAGAGCTGCAACCTCTGCCAGACATGGCAAAGGTGAGTGGGATGTTGTTTCAATTATTGCTGATGATTGCAGGAAGGACTGTAAGGATGGAAAGGCTGGTGTTTGCCATGGGGAGGGAAACACATCTGGTTTTCATTTTCTCTTTATCTTTGAGTGCCAGATAAAGAGCAGAGTGTGCCCTCACCTTGGACACATCCTGCCCTCTTCTGCTGAGATGGAGAAATGTTCCAGCTTGTAGAAGGACATCAGGACAAGGATATGTGATGAAAATAAGTCCAGGCTGGCTGTCCTTGTGGGCATCAGCTGCTGGCATCTGCATTGCTGCTGCCATGAGCATGGCAAAGCAGGTAAAAGATTGCTTTTCCTTGTGTGACACAGGAGCTCTTGACTTGACAGCTAGAGGGATGCAATAGAAAGAGCTGCAACCTCTGCCAGATATGGCAAATGTGAGTGGAATGTTGTTTCAGTTGCTGCTGATGTCAGGAATGACTGTAAGGATGGAAAGGCTGGTGTTTGCCATGGGCAGGGAAACACATCTGGTTTTCATTTTCTCTTTCTCTTTGAGTGCCAGATAAAGAGCAGAGTGTGCCCTCACCTTGGACCCATCCTGCCCTCTGCTGCTGAGATGGTGAAATGTCCCAGCTTCTAGAAGGACATCAGGATAAGGATATGTAATGAAAATAAGTCCAGGCTGGCTGTCCTTGTGGGCATCAGCTGCTGGCATCTGGACTTCTGCTGCCATGAGCATGGCACAGCAGGTAAAAGGTTGCGTTTCCTTGTGTGACACAGGAGCTCTTGACTTGAAAGCTAGAGGGATGCAATAGAAAGAGCTGCAACCTCTGCCAGACATGGCAAAGGTGAGTGGGATGTTGTTTCAATAAGTGCTGATGTCAGGAAGGACTGTGAGAATGGAAAGTCTGGTGTTTGCCATGGGCAGGGAAAGACATCTGGTTTTCATTTTCTCTTTCTGTGCCAGAAAAAGAGCAGAGTGTGCCCTCACCTTGGACCCCTCCTGCCCTCTGCTGCTGAGATGGGAAATGTCCCAGCTTATAGAAGGACATCAGGACAAAGATATGTAATGAAAATAAGTCCAGGCTGGCTGTCCTTGTGGGCATCAGCTGCTGGCATCTGCATGGCTGCTGCCATGAGCATGGAAAAGCAGGTAAAAGATTGCTTTTACTTGTGTGACACAAGAGCTCTTGACTTAAAAGCTAGAGGGATGCAATAGAAAGAGCTGCAACCTCTGCCAGACATGGCAAAGGTGAGTGGGATGTTGTTTCAGTTGCTGCGGATGTCAGGAAGGACTGTAAGGATGGAAAGGCTGGTGTTTGCCATGGGCAGGGAAACACATCAGGTTTTCATTTTCTCTTTCTCTTTGAGTGCCAGATAAAGAGCAGAGTGTGCCCTCACCTTGGACCCATCCTGCCCTCTTCTGCTGAGATGGAGAAATGTTCCAGCTTCTAGAAGGACATCAGTACAAGGATGTGTAATGAAAATAAGTCCAGGCTGGCTGTCCTTGTGGGCATCAGCTGCTGGCATCTGCATTGCTGCTGCCATGAGCATGGCACAACAGGTAAAAGATTGCGTTTCCTTGTGTGACACAGGAGCTCTTGACTTGAAAGCTAGAGGGATGCAATAGAAAGAGCTGCAACCTCTGCCAGACATGGCAAAGGTGAGTGGGATGTTGTTTCAATAAGTGCTGATGTCAGGAAGGACTGTAAGGATGGAAAGTCTGTTGTTTGCCATGGGCAGGGAAAGACATCTGGTTTTCATTTTCTCTTTCTGTGCCAGAAAAAGAGCAGAGTGTGCCCTCACCTTGGACCCCTCCTGCCCTCTTCTGCTGAGATGGAGAATTGTTCCAGCTTCTAGAAGGACATCAGTACAAGGATGTGTAATGAAAATAAGTCCAGGCTGGTTGTCCTTGTGGGCATCAGCTGCTGGCATCTGGACTTCTGCTGCCATGAGCATGGCACAGCAGGTAAAAGATTGCGTTTCCTTGTGTGACACAGGAGTTCTTGATTGAAAGCTAGAGGGATGCAATAGAAAGAGCTGCAACCTCTGCCAGACATGGCAAAGGTGAGTGGGATGTTGTTTCAATTAGTGCTGATGTCAGGAAGGACTGTAAGGATGGAAAGGCTGGTGTTTGCCATGGGCAGGGAAACACATCTGGTTTTCATTTTCTCTTTGTATTCCAGAAAAAGAGGAAAGTGTGCCCTCACCTTGGACCCCTCCTGCCCTCTTCTGCTGAGATGGAAAAATGTTCCAGCTTCTAGAAGGACATCAGGACAAAGATATGTAATTTAAATAAGTCCAGGCTGGCTGTCCTTGTGGGCATCAGCTGCTGGCATCTGCATTGCTGCTGCCATGAGCATGGCAAAGCAGGTAAAAGGTTGCTTTTCCTTGTGTGACACAGGAGCTCTTGACTTGAAAGCTAGAGGGATGCAATAGAAAGAGCTGCAACCTCTGCCAGACATGGCAAAGTTGAGTGGGATGTTGTTTCAATTAGTGCAGATGTCAGGAAGGACTGTAAGGATGGAGAGGCTGGTGTTTGCCATGGGCAGGGAAACACATCTTGTTTTCATTTTCTCTTTCTCTTTGAGTGCCAGATAAAGAGCAGAGTGTGCCCTCACCTTGGACCCATCCTGCCCTCTTCTGCTGAGATGGAGAATTGTTCCAGCTTCTAGAAGGACATCAGTACAAGGATGTGTAATGAAAATAAGTCCAGGCTGGCTGTCCTTGTGGGCATCAGCTGCTGGCATCTGGACTTCTGCTGCCATGAGCATGGCACAGCAGGTAAAAGATTGCGTTTCCTTGTGTGACACAGGAGTTCTTGATTGAAAGCTAGAGGGATGCAATAGAAAGAGCTGCAACCTCTGCCAGACATGGCAAAGGTGAGTGGGATGTTGTTTCAATTAGTGCTGATGTCAGGAGGACTTTAAGGATGGAAAGGCTGGTGTTTGCCATGGGCAGGGAAACACATCTTGTTTTCATTTTCTCTTTGTATTCCAGAAAAAGGGGAAAGTGTGCCCTCACCTTGGACCCCTCCTGCCCTCTTCTGCTGAGATGGAAAAATGTTCCAGCTTCTAGAAGGACATCAGGACAAAGATATGTAATTTAAATAAGTCCAGGCTGGCTGTCCTTGTGGGCATCAGCTGCTGGCATCTGCATTGGTGTTGCCATGAGCATGGCAAAGCAGGTAAAAGGTTGCTTTTCCTTGTGTGACACAGGAGCTCTTGACTTGAAAGCTAGAGGGATGCAATAGAAAGAGCTGCAACCTCTGCCAGACATGGCAAAGGTGAGTGGGATGTTGTTTCAGTTGCTGCGGATGTCAGGAAGGACTGTAAGGATGGAAAGGCTGGTGTTTGCCATGGGCAGGGAAACACATCAGGTTTTCATTTTCTCTTTCTCTTTGAGTGCCAGATAAAGAGCAGAGTGTGCCCTCACCTTGGAACTCTCATGCGCTCTGATGCTGAGATGGAGAAATGTTCCAGCTTCTAGAAGGACATCAGGACAAAGATATGTAATGTAAATAAGTCCAGGCTGGCTGTCCTTGTGGGCATCAGCTGCTGGCATCTGCATTGCTGCTGCCATGAGCATGGCACAGCAGGTAAAAGATTGCTTTTCCTTGTGTGACACAAGAGCTCTTGACTTAAAAGCTAGAGGGATGCAATAGAAAGAGCTGCAACCTCTGCCAGACATGGCAAAGGTGAGTGGGATGTTGTTTCAATTATTGCTGATGATTGCAGGAAGGACTGTAAGGATGGAAAGGCTGGTGTTTGCCATGGGGAGGGAAACACATCTGGTTTTCATTTTCTCTTTATCTTTGAGTGCCAGATAAAGAGCAGAGTGTGCCCTCACCTTGGACACATCCTGCCCTCTTCTGCTGAGATGGAGAAATGTTCCAGCTTGTAGAAGGACATCAGGACAAGGATATGTGATGAAAATAAGTCCAGGCTGGCTGTCCTTGTGGGCATCAGCTGCTGGCATCTGCATTGCTGCTGCCATGAGCATGGCAAAGCAGGTAAAAGATTGCTTTTCCTTGTGTGACACAGGAGCTCTTGACTTGACAGCTAGAGGGATGCAATAGAAAGAGCTGCAACCTCTGCCAGATATGGCAAATGTGAGTGGAATGTTGTTTCAGTTGCTGCTGATGTCAGGAAGGACTATAAGGATGGAAAGGCTGGTGTTTGCCATGGGCAGGGAAACACATCTGGTTTTCATTTTCTCTTTCTCTTTGAGTGCCAGATAAAGAGCTGAGTGTGCCCTCACCTTGGACCCATCCTGCCCTCTGCTGCTGAGATGGAGAAATGTCCCAGCTTCTAGAAGGACATCAGGATAAGGATATGTAATGAAAATAAGTCCAGGCTGGCTGTCCTTGTGGGCATCAGCTGCTGGCATCTGGACTTCTGCTGCCATGAGCATGGCACAGCAGGTAAAAGGTTGCGTTTCCTTGTGTGACACAGGAGCTCTTGACTTGAAAGCTAGAGGGATGCAATAGAAAGAGCTGCAACCTCTGCCAGACATGGCAAAGGTGAGTGGGATGTTGTTTCAATAAGTGCTGATGTCAGGAAGGACTGTAAGGATGGAAAGTCTGGTGTTTGCCATGGGCAGGGAAAGACATCTGGTTTTCATTTTCTCTTTCTGTGCCAGAAAAAGAGCAGAGTGTGCCCTAACCTTGGACCCCTCCTGCCCTCTGCTGCTGAGATGGAGAAATGTCCCAGCTTATAGAAGGACATCAGGACAAAGATATGTAATGAAAATAAGTCCAGGCTGGCTGTCCTTGTGGGCATCAGCTGCTGGCATCTGCATGGCTGCTGCCATGAGCATGGCAAAGCAGGTAAAAGATTGCTTTTACTTGTGTGACACTGGAGCTCTTGACTTGAAAGCTAGAGCGATGCAATAGAAAGAGCTGCAACCTCTGCCAGACATGGCAAAGGTGAGTGGGATGTTGTTTCAGTTGCTGCTGATGTCAGGAAGGACTGTAAGGATGGAGAGGCTGGTGTTTGCCATGGGCAGGGAAACACATCTTGTTTTCATTTTCTCTTTCTCTTTGAGTGCCAGATAAAGAGCAGAGTGTGCCCTCACCTTGGACCCATCCTGCCCTCTTCTGCTGAGATGGAGAAATGTTCCAGCTTCTAGAAGGACATCAGTACAAGGATGTGTAATGAAAATAAGTCCAGGCTGGCTGTCCTTGTGGGCATCAGCTGCTGGCATCTGCATTGCTGCTGCCATGAGCATGGCACAACAGGTAAAAGATTGCGTTTCCTTGTGTGACACAGGAGCTCTTGACTTGAAAGCTAGAGGGATGCAATAGAAAGAGCTGCAACCTCTGCCAGACATGGCAAAGGTGAGTGGGATGTTGTTTCAATAAGTGCTGATGTCAGGAAGGACTGTAAGGATGGAAAGGCTGGTGTTTGCCATGGGCAGGGAAAGACATCTGGTTTTCATTTTCTCTTTCTCTGCCAGAAAAAGAGCAGAGTGTGCCCTCACCTTGGACCCCTCCTGCCCTCTTCTGCTGAGATGGAGAAATGTTCCAGCTTCTAGAAGGACATCAGGACAAGGATATGTAATGAAAATAAGTCCAGGCTGGCTGTCCTTGTGGGCATCAGCTGCTGGCATCTGCATTGCTGCTGCCATGAGCATGGCACAGCAGGTAAAAGATTGCTTTTCCTTGTGTGACACAGGAGATCTTGACTTGACAGCTAGAGGGATGCAATAGAAAGAGCTGCAACCTCTGCCAGACATGGCAAAGGTGAGTGGGATGTTGTTTCAGTTGCTGCTGATGTCAGGAAGGACTGTAAGGATGGAAAGGCTGGTGTTTGCCATGGGCAGGGAAACACATCTGGTTTTCATTTTCTCTTTCTCTTTGAGTGCCAGTTAAAGAGCAGAGTGTGCCCTCACCTTGGACCCATCCTGCCCTCTGCTGCTCAGAGTGAGAAATGTCCCAGCTTGTAGAAGGACATCAGGACAAAGATATGTAATGAAAATAAGTCCAGGCTGGCTGTCCTTGTGGGCATCAGCTGCTGGCATCTGCATTGCTGCTGCCATGAGCATGGCACAGCAGGTAAAAGATTGCTTTTCCTTGTGTGACACAGGAGCTCTTGAGTTGAAAGCTAGAGGGATGCAATAGAAAGAGCAGCAACCTCTGGCAGAAATGGCAAAGGTGAGTGGGATGTTGTTTCAGTTGCTGCTGATGTCAGGAAGGACTGTGAGAATGGAAAGTCTGGTGTTTGCCATGGGCAGGGAAACACATCTGGTTTTCATCTTCTCTTTGTGTGCCAGAAAAAGAGGAGAGTGTGCCTGCTACTTGGACCCCTCCTGCCCTCTGCTGCTGAGATGGAGAAATGTTCCAGCTTGTAGAAGGACATCAGGACAAAGATATGTAATGAAAATAAGTCCAGGCTGGCTGTCCTTGTGGGCATCAGCTGCTGGCATCTGCATTGGTGTTGCCATGAGCATGGCAAAGCAGGTAAAAGATTGCTTTTCCTTGTGTGACACAGGAGCTCTTGACTTGAAAGCTAGAGGGATGCAATAGAAAGAGCTGCAACCTCTGCCAGACATGGCAAAGGTGAGTGGGATGTTGTTTCAATAAGTGCTGATGTCAGGAAGGACTGTGAGAATGGAAAGTCTGGTGTTTGCCATGGGCAGGGAAAGACATCTGGTTTTCATTTTCTCTTTCTGTGCCAGAAAAAGAGCAGAGTGTGCCCTCACCTTGGACCCCTCCTGCCCTCTGCTGCTGAGATGGGAAATGTCCCAGCTTATAGAAGGACATCAGGACAAAGATATGTAATGAAAATAAGTCCAGGCTGGCTGTCCTTGTGGGCATCAGCTGCTGGCATCTGCATGGCTGCTGCCATGAGCATGGAAAAGCAGGTAAAAGATTGCTTTTACTTGTGTGACACAAGAGCTCTTGACTTAAAAGCTAGAGGGATGCAATAGAAAGAGCTGCAACCTCTGCCAGACATGGCAAAGGTGAGTGGGATGTTGTTTCAGTTGCTGCGGATGTCAGGAAGGACTGTAAGGATGGAAAGGCTGGTGTTTGCCATGGGCAGGGAAACACATCAGGTTTTCATTTTCTCTTTCTCTTTGAGTGCCAGATAAAGAGCAGAGTGTGCCCTCACCTTGGACCCATCCTGCCCTCTTCTGCTGAGATGGAGAAATGTTCCAGCTTCTAGAAGGACATCAGTACAAGGATGTGTAATGAAAATAAGTCCAGGCTGGTTGTCCTTGTGGGCATCAGCTGCTGGCATCTGGACTTCTGCTGCCATGAGCATGGCACAGCAGGTAAAAGATTGCGTTTCCTTGTGTGACACAGGAGTTCTTGATTGAAAGCTAGAGGGATGCAATAGAAAGAGCTGCAACCTCTGCCAGACATGGCAAAGGTGAGTGGGATGTTGTTTCAATTAGTGCTGATGTCAGGAAGGACTGTAAGGATGGAAAGGCTGGTGTTTGCCATGGGCAGGGAAACACATCTGGTTTTCATTTTCTCTTTGTATTCCAGAAAAAGAGGAAAGTGTGCCCTCACCTTGGACCCCTCCTGCCCTCTTCTGCTGAGATGGAAAAATGTTCCAGCTTCTAGAAGGACATCAGGACAAAGATATGTAATTTAAATAAGTCCAGGCTGGCTGTCCTTGTGGGCATCAGCTGCTGGCATCTGCATTGCTGCTGCCATGAGCATGGCAAAGCAGGTAAAAGGTTGCTTTTCCTTGTGTGACACAGGAGCTCTTGACTTGAAAGCTAGAGGGATGCAATAGAAAGAGCTGCAACCTCTGCCAGACATGGCAAAGTTGAGTGGGATGTTGTTTCAATTAGTGCAGATGTCAGGAAGGACTGTAAGGATGGAGAGGCTGGTGTTTGCCATGGGCAGGGAAACACATCTTGTTTTCATTTTCTCTTTCTCTTTGAGTGCCAGATAAAGAGCAGAGTGTGCCCTCACCTTGGACCCATCCTGCCCTCTTCTGCTGAGATGGAGAATTGTTCCAGCTTCTAGAAGGACATCAGTACAAGGATGTGTAATGAAAATAAGTCCAGGCTGGCTGTCCTTGTGGGCATCAGCTGCTGGCATCTGGACTTCTGCTGCCATGAGCATGGCACAGCAGGTAAAAGATTGCTTTTCCTTGTGTGACACAGGAGATCTTGACTTGACAGCTAGAGGGATGCAATAGAAAGAGCTGCAACCTCTGCCAGACATGGCAAAGGTGAGTGGGATGTTGTTTCAGTTGCTGCTGATGTCAGGAAGGACTGTAAGGATGGAAAGGCTGGTGTTTGCCATGGGCAGGGAAACACATCTGGTTTTCATTTTCTCTTTCTCTTTGAGTGCCAGTTAAAGAGCAGAGTGTGCCCTCACCTTGGACCCATCCTGCCCTCTGCTGCTCAGAGTGAGAAATGTCCCAGCTTGTAGAAGGACATCAGGACAAAGATATGTAATGAAAATAAGTCCAGGCTGGCTGTCCTTGTGGGCATCAGCTGCTGGCATCTGCATTGCTGCTGCCATGAGCATGGCACAGCAGGTAAAAGATTGCTTTTCCTTGTGTGACACAGGAGCTCTTGAGTTGAAAGCTAGAGGGATGCAATAGAAAGAGCAGCAACCTCTGGCAGAAATGGCAAAGGTGAGTGGGATGTTGTTTCAGTTGCTGCTGATGTCAGGAAGGACTGTGAGAATGGAAAGTCTGGTGTTTGCCATGGGCAGGGAAACACATCTGGTTTTCATCTTCTCTTTGTGTGCCAGAAAAAGAGGAGAGTGTGCCTGCTACTTGGACCCCTCCTGCCCTCTGCTGCTGAGATGGAGAAATGTTCCAGCTTGTAGAAGGACATCAGGACAAAGATATGTAATGAAAATAAGTCCAGGCTGGCTGTCCTTGTGGGCATCAGCTGCTGGCATCTGCATTGGTGTTGCCATGAGCATGGCAAAGCAGGTAAAAGATTGCTTTTCCTTGTGTGACACAGGAGCTCTTGACTTGAAAGCTAGAGGGATGCAATAGAAAGAGCTGCAACCTCTGCCAGACATGGCAAAGGTGAGTGGGATGTTGTTTCAATAAGTGCTGATGTCAGGAAGGACTGTGAGAATGGAAAGTCTGGTGTTTGCCATGGGCAGGGAAAGACATCTGGTTTTCATTTTCTCTTTCTGTGCCAGAAAAAGAGCAGAGTGTGCCCTCACCTTGGACCCCTCCTGCCCTCTGCTGCTGAGATGGGAAATGTCCCAGCTTATAGAAGGACATCAGGACAAAGATATGTAATGAAAATAAGTCCAGGCTGGCTGTCCTTGTGGGCATCAGCTGCTGGCATCTGCATGGCTGCTGCCATGAGCATGGAAAAGCAGGTAAAAGATTGCTTTTACTTGTGTGACACAAGAGCTCTTGACTTAAAAGCTAGAGGGATGCAATAGAAAGAGCTGCAACCTCTGCCAGACATGGCAAAGGTGAGTGGGATGTTGTTTCAGTTGCTGCGGATGTCAGGAAGGACTGTAAGGATGGAAAGGCTGGTGTTTGCCATGGGCAGGGAAACACATCAGGTTTTCATTTTCTCTTTCTCTTTGAGTGCCAGATAAAGAGCAGAGTGTGCCCTCACCTTGGACCCATCCTGCCCTCTTCTGCTGAGATGGAGAAATGTTCCAGCTTCTAGAAGGACATCAGTACAAGGATGTGTAATGAAAATAAGTCCAGGCTGGTTGTCCTTGTGGGCATCAGCTGCTGGCATCTGGACTTCTGCTGCCATGAGCATGGCACAGCAGGTAAAAGATTGCGTTTCCTTGTGTGACACAGGAGTTCTTGATTGAAAGCTAGAGGGATGCAATAGAAAGAGCTGCAACCTCTGCCAGACATGGCAAAGGTGAGTGGGATGTTGTTTCAATTAGTGCTGATGTCAGGAAGGACTGTAAGGATGGAAAGGCTGGTGTTTGCCATGGGCAGGGAAACACATCTGGTTTTCATTTTCTCTTTGTATTCCAGAAAAAGAGGAAAGTGTGCCCTCACCTTGGACCCCTCCTGCCCTCTTCTGCTGAGATGGAAAAATGTTCCAGCTTCTAGAAGGACATCAGGACAAAGATATGTAATTTAAATAAGTCCAGGCTGGCTGTCCTTGTGGGCATCAGCTGCTGGCATCTGCATTGCTGCTGCCATGAGCATGGCAAAGCAGGTAAAAGGTTGCTTTTCCTTGTGTGACACAGGAGCTCTTGACTTGAAAGCTAGAGGGATGCAATAGAAAGAGCTGCAACCTCTGCCAGACATGGCAAAGTTGAGTGGGATGTTGTTTCAATTAGTGCAGATGTCAGGAAGGACTGTAAGGATGGAGAGGCTGGTGTTTGCCATGGGCAGGGAAACACATCTTGTTTTCATTTTCTCTTTCTCTTTGAGTGCCAGATAAAGAGCAGAGTGTGCCCTCACCTTGGACCCATCCTGCCCTCTTCTGCTGAGATGGAGAATTGTTCCAGCTTCTAGAAGGACATCAGTACAAGGATGTGTAATGAAAATAAGTCCAGGCTGGCTGTCCTTGTGGGCATCAGCTGCTGGCATCTGGACTTCTGCTGCCATGAGCATGGCACAGCAGGTAAAAGATTGCTTTTCCTTGTGTGACACAGGAGATCTTGACTTGACAGCTAGAGGGATGCAATAGAAAGAGCTGCAACCTCTGCCAGACATGGCAAAGGTGAGTGGGATGTTGTTTCAGTTGCTGCTGATGTCAGGAAGGACTGTAAGGATGGAAAGGCTGGTGTTTGCCATGGGCAGGGAAACACATCTGGTTTTCATTTTCTCTTTCTCTTTGAGTGCCAGTTAAAGAGCAGAGTGTGCCCTCACCTTGGACCCATCCTGCCCTCTGCTGCTCAGAGTGAGAAATGTCCCAGCTTGTAGAAGGACATCAGGACAAAGATATGTAATGAAAATAAGTCCAGGCTGGCTGTCCTTGTGGGCATCAGCTGCTGGCATCTGCATTGCTGCTGCCATGAGCATGGCACAGCAGGTAAAAGATTGCTTTTCCTTGTGTGACACAGGAGCTCTTGAGTTGAAAGCTAGAGGGATGCAATAGAAAGAGCAGCAACCTCTGGCAGAAATGGCAAAGGTGAGTGGGATGTTGTTTCAGTTGCTGCTGATGTCAGGAAGGACTGTGAGAATGGAAAGTCTGGTGTTTGCCATGGGCAGGGAAACACATCTGGTTTTCATCTTCTCTTTGTGTGCCAGAAAAAGAGGAGAGTGTGCCTGCTACTTGGACCCCTCCTGCCCTCTGCTGCTGAGATGGAGAAATGTTCCAGCTTGTAGAAGGACATCAGGACAAAGATATGTAATGAAAATAAGTCCAGGCTGGCTGTCCTTGTGGGCATCAGCTGCTGGCATCTGCATTGGTGTTGCCATGAGCATGGCAAAGCAGGTAAAAGATTGCTTTTCCTTGTGTGACACAGGAGCTCTTGACTTGAAAGCTAGAGGGATGCAATAGAAAGAGCTGCAACCTCTGCCAGACATGGCAAAGGTGAGTGGGATGTTGTTTCAATAAGTGCTGATGTCAGGAAGGACTGTGAGAATGGAAAGTCTGGTGTTTGCCATGGGCAGGGAAAGACATCTGGTTTTCATTTTCTCTTTCTGTGCCAGAAAAAGAGCAGAGTGTGCCCTCACCTTGGACCCCTCCTGCCCTCTGCTGCTGAGATGGGAAATGTCCCAGCTTATAGAAGGACATCAGGACAAAGATATGTAATGAAAATAAGTCCAGGCTGGCTGTCCTTGTGGGCATCAGCTGCTGGCATCTGCATGGCTGCTGCCATGAGCATGGAAAAGCAGGTAAAAGATTGCTTTTACTTGTGTGACACAAGAGCTCTTGACTTAAAAGCTAGAGGGATGCAATAGAAAGAGCTGCAACCTCTGCCAGACATGGCAAAGGTGAGTGGGATGTTGTTTCAGTTGCTGCGGATGTCAGGAAGGACTGTAAGGATGGAAAGGCTGGTGTTTGCCATGGGCAGGGAAACACATCAGGTTTTCATTTTCTCTTTCTCTTTGAGTGCCAGATAAAGAGCAGAGTGTGCCCTCACCTTGGACCCATCCTGCCCTCTTCTGCTGAGATGGAGAAATGTTCCAGCTTCTAGAAGGACATCAGTACAAGGATGTGTAATGAAAATAAGTCCAGGCTGGTTGTCCTTGTGGGCATCAGCTGCTGGCATCTGGACTTCTGCTGCCATGAGCATGGCACAGCAGGTAAAAGATTGCGTTTCCTTGTGTGACACAGGAGTTCTTGATTGAAAGCTAGAGGGATGCAATAGAAAGAGCTGCAACCTCTGCCAGACATGGCAAAGGTGAGTGGGATGTTGTTTCAATTAGTGCTGATGTCAGGAAGGACTGTAAGGATGGAAAGGCTGGTGTTTGCCATGGGCAGGGAAACACATCTGGTTTTCATTTTCTCTTTGTATTCCAGAAAAAGAGGAAAGTGTGCCCTCACCTTGGACCCCTCCTGCCCTCTTCTGCTGAGATGGAAAAATGTTCCAGCTTCTAGAAGGACATCAGGACAAAGATATGTAATTTAAATAAGTCCAGGCTGGCTGTCCTTGTGGGCATCAGCTGCTGGCATCTGCATTGCTGCTGCCATGAGCATGGCAAAGCAGGTAAAAGGTTGCTTTTCCTTGTGTGACACAGGAGCTCTTGACTTGAAAGCTAGAGGGATGCAATAGAAAGAGCTGCAACCTCTGCCAGACATGGCAAAGTTGAGTGGGATGTTGTTTCAATTAGTGCAGATGTCAGGAAGGACTGTAAGGATGGAGAGGCTGGTGTTTGCCATGGGCAGGGAAACACATCTTGTTTTCATTTTCTCTTTCTCTTTGAGTGCCAGATAAAGAGCAGAGTGTGCCCTCACCTTGGACCCATCCTGCCCTCTTCTGCTGAGATGGAGAATTGTTCCAGCTTCTAGAAGGACATCAGTACAAGGATGTGTAATGAAAATAAGTCCAGGCTGGCTGTCCTTGTGGGCATCAGCTGCTGGCATCTGGACTTCTGCTGCCATGAGCATGGCACAGCAGGTAAAAGATTGCGTTTCCTTGTGTGACACAGGAGTTCTTGATTGAAAGCTAGAGGGATGCAATAGAAAGAGCTGCAACCTCTGCCAGACATGGCAAAGGTGAGTGGGATGTTGTTTCAATTAGTGCTGATGTCAGGAGGACTTTAAGGATGGAAAGGCTGGTGTTTGCCATGGGCAGGGAAACACATCTTGTTTTCATTTTCTCTTTGTATTCCAGAAAAAGGGGAAAGTGTGCCCTCACCTTGGACCCCTCCTGCCCTCTTCTGCTGAGATGGAAAAATGTTCCAGCTTCTAGAAGGACATCAGGACAAAGATATGTAATTTAAATAAGTCCAGGCTGGCTGTCCTTGTGGGCATCAGCTGCTGGCATCTGCATTGGTGTTGCCATGAGCATGGCAAAGCAGGTAAAAGGTTGCTTTTCCTTGTGTGACACAGGAGCTCTTGACTTGAAAGCTAGAGGGATGCAATAGAAAGAGCTGCAACCTCTGCCAGACATGGCAAAGGTGAGTGGGATGTTGTTTCAGTTGCTGCGGATGTCAGGAAGGACTGTAAGGATGGAAAGGCTGGTGTTTGCCATGGGCAGGGAAACACATCAGGTTTTCATTTTCTCTTTCTCTTTGAGTGCCAGATAAAGAGCAGAGTGTGCCCTCACCTTGGAACTCTCATGCGCTCTGATGCTGAGATGGAGAAATGTTCCAGCTTCTAGAAGGACATCAGGACAAAGATATGTAATGTAAATAAGTCCAGGCTGGCTGTCCTTGTGGGCATCAGCTGCTGGCATCTGCATTGCTGCTGCCATGAGCATGGCACAGCAGGTAAAAGATTGCTTTTCCTTGTGTGACACAAGAGCTCTTGACTTAAAAGCTAGAGGGATGCAATAGAAAGAGCTGCAACCTCTGCCAGACATGGCAAAGGTGAGTGGGATGTTGTTTCAATTATTGCTGATGATTGCAGGAAGGACTATAAGGATGGAAAGGCTGGTGTTTGCCATGGGCAGGGAAACACATCTGGTTTTCATTTTCTCTTTCTCTTTGAGTGCCAGATAAAGAGCTGAGTGTGCCCTCACCTTGGACCCATCCTGCCCTCTGCTGCTGAGATGGAGAAATGTCCCAGCTTCTAGAAGGACATCAGGATAAGGATATGTAATGAAAATAAGTCCAGGCTGGCTGTCCTTGTGGGCATCAGCTGCTGGCATCTGGACTTCTGCTGCCATGAGCATGGCACAGCAGGTAAAAGGTTGCGTTTCCTTGTGTGACACAGGAGCTCTTGACTTGAAAGCTAGAGGGATGCAATAGAAAGAGCTGCAACCTCTGCCAGACATGGCAAAGGTGAGTGGGATGTTGTTTCAATAAGTGCTGATGTCAGGAAGGACTGTAAGGATGGAAAGTCTGGTGTTTGCCATGGGCAGGGAAAGACATCTGGTTTTCATTTTCTCTTTCTGTGCCAGAAAAAGAGCAGAGTGTGCCCTAACCTTGGACCCCTCCTGCCCTCTGCTGCTGAGATGGAGAAATGTCCCAGCTTATAGAAGGACATCAGGACAAAGATATGTAATGAAAATAAGTCCAGGCTGGCTGTCCTTGTGGGCATCAGCTGCTGGCATCTGCATGGCTGCTGCCATGAGCATGGCAAAGCAGGTAAAAGATTGCTTTTACTTGTGTGACACTGGAGCTCTTGACTTGAAAGCTAGAGCGATGCAATAGAAAGAGCTGCAACCTCTGCCAGACATGGCAAAGGTGAGTGGGATGTTGTTTCAGTTGCTGCTGATGTCAGGAAGGACTGTAAGGATGGAGAGGCTGGTGTTTGCCATGGGCAGGGAAACACATCTTGTTTTCATTTTCTCTTTCTCTTTGAGTGCCAGATAAAGAGCAGAGTGTGCCCTCACCTTGGACCCATCCTGCCCTCTTCTGCTGAGATGGAGAAATGTTCCAGCTTCTAGAAGGACATCAGTACAAGGATGTGTAATGAAAATAAGTCCAGGCTGGCTGTCCTTGTGGGCATCAGCTGCTGGCATCTGCATTGCTGCTGCCATGAGCATGGCACAACAGGTAAAAGATTGCGTTTCCTTGTGTGACACAGGAGCTCTTGACTTGAAAGCTAGAGGGATGCAATAGAAAGAGCTGCAACCTCTGCCAGACATGGCAAAGGTGAGTGGGATGTTGTTTCAATAAGTGCTGATGTCAGGAAGGACTGTAAGGATGGAAAGGCTGGTGTTTGCCATGGGCAGGGAAAGACATCTGGTTTTCATTTTCTCTTTCTCTGCCAGAAAAAGAGCAGAGTGTGCCCTCACCTTGGACCCCTCCTGCCCTCTTCTGCTGAGATGGAGAAATGTTCCAGCTTCTAGAAGGACATCAGGACAAGGATATGTAATGAAAATAAGTCCAGGCTGGCTGTCCTTGTGGGCATCAGCTGCTGGCATCTGCATTGCTGCTGCCATGAGCATGGCACAGCAGGTAAAAGATTGCTTTTCCTTGTGTGACACAGGAGATCTTGACTTGACAGCTAGAGGGATGCAATAGAAAGAGCTGCAACCTCTGCCAGACATGGCAAAGGTGAGTGGGATGTTGTTTCAGTTGCTGCTGATGTCAGGAAGGACTGTAAGGATGGAAAGGCTGGTGTTTGCCATGGGCAGGGAAACACATCTGGTTTTCATTTTCTCTTTCTCTTTGAGTGCCAGTTAAAGAGCAGAGTGTGCCCTCACCTTGGACCCATCCTGCCCTCTGCTGCTCAGAGTGAGAAATGTCCCAGCTTGTAGAAGGACATCAGGACAAAGATATGTAATGAAAATAAGTCCAGGCTGGCTGTCCTTGTGGGCATCAGCTGCTGGCATCTGCATTGCTGCTGCCATGAGCATGGCACAGCAGGTAAAAGATTGCTTTTCCTTGTGTGACACAGGAGCTCTTGAGTTGAAAGCTAGAGGGATGCAATAGAAAGAGCAGCAACCTCTGGCAGAAATGGCAAAGGTGAGTGGGATGTTGTTTCAGTTGCTGCTGATGTCAGGAAGGACTGTGAGAATGGAAAGTCTGGTGTTTGCCATGGGCAGGGAAACACATCTGGTTTTCATCTTCTCTTTGTGTGCCAGAAAAAGAGGAGAGTGTGCCTGCTACTTGGACCCCTCCTGCCCTCTGCTGCTGAGATGGAGAAATGTTCCAGCTTGTAGAAGGACATCAGGACAAAGATATGTAATGAAAATAAGTCCAGGCTGGCTGTCCTTGTGGGCATCAGCTGCTGGCATCTGCATTGGTGTTGCCATGAGCATGGCAAAGCAGGTAAAAGATTGCTTTTCCTTGTGTGACACAGGAGCTCTTGACTTGAAAGCTAGAGGGATGCAATAGAAAGAGCTGCAACCTCTGCCAGACATGGCAAACTTGAGTGGGATGTTGTTTCAGTTGCTGCTGATGTCAAGATGGACTGTGAGGATGGAAAGTCTGGTGTTTGCCATGGGAAGGGAAACACATCTGGTTTTCATCTTCTCTTTGTCTTTGTGTGCCAGATACAGAGGAGAGTGTGCCTGCTACTTGGACCCCTCCTGCCCTCTTCTGCTGAGATGGAAAAATGTTCCAGCTTGTAGAAGGACATCAGGACAAAGATATATAATGACAATAAGTCCAGGCTGGCTGTCCTTGTGGGCATCAGCTGCTGGCATCTGCACTGCTGCTGCCATGAGCATGGCAAAGCAGGTAAAAGATTGCTTTTCCTTGTGTGACACAGGAGCTCTTGACTTGAAAGCTAGAGGGATGCAATAGAAAGAGCTGCAACCTCTGCCAGACATGGCAAAGGTGAGTGGGATGTTGTTTCAATTAGTGCTGATGTCAGGAAGGACTGTAAGGATGGAAAGTCTGGTGTTTGCCATGGGCAGGGAAACACATCTGGTTTTCATTTTCTCTTTCTCTTTGAGTAACAGGTAAACAGGGGAGAGTGTGCCCTCACCTTGGAAATCTCCTGCCCTCTGCTGCTCAGAGGGAGAAATGTCCAAGCTTCTAGAAGGACATCAGGACAAATATATGTAATGACAATAAGTACAGGCTGGCTGTCCCTGTAGGCATCAGCTGCTGGCATCTGCATTGCTGCTGCCATGAGCATGGCACAGCAGGTAAAAGATTGCTTTTCCTTGTGTGACACAGGAGCTCTTGACTTGAAAGCTAGAGCGATGCAATAGAAAGAGCTGCAACCTCTGCCAGACATGGCAAACTTCAGTGGGATGTTGTATCAGTTGCTGCTGATGTCAGGAAGGACTGTAAGGATGGAAAGGCTGGTGTTTGCCATGGGCAGGGAAACACATCTGGTTTTCATCTTCTCTTTGTGTGCCAGAAAAAGAGGAGAGTGTGCCCTAACCTTGGACTTCTCCTGCCCTCTGCTGCTGAGATGGAGAAATGTCCCAGCTTATAGAAGGACATCAGGACAAAGATATGTAATGAAAATAAGTCCAGGCTGGCTGTCCTTGTGGGCATCAGCTGCTGGCATCTGCACTGCTGCTGCCATGAGCATGGCAAAGCAGGTAAAAGATTGCTTTTCCTTGTGTGACACAGGAGCTCTTGACTTGAAAGCTAGAGCGATGCAATAGAAAGAGCTGCAACCTCTGCCAGACATGGCAAAGGTGAGTGGGATGTTGTTTCAGTTAGTGCTGATGTCAGGAAGGACTGTAAGGATGGAAAGGCTGGTGTTTGCCATGGGCAGGGAAACACATCTGGTTTTCATTTTCTCTTTCTCTTTGAGTGCCAGATAAACAGGGGAGAGTGTGCCCTAACCTTGGACCCCTCCTGCCCTCTGCTGCTGAGATGGAGAAATGTCCCAGCTTGTAGAAGGACATCAAGACAAAGATATGTAATGAAAATAAGTCCAGGCTGGCTGTCCTTGTGGGCATCAGCTGCTGGCATCTGCATTGCTGCTGCCATGAGCATGGCACAGCAGGTAAAAGACTGCTTTTCCTTGTGTGATACAGGAGCTCTTGACTTGAAAGCTAGAGGGATGCAATAGAAAGAGCTGCAACCTCTGGCAGAAATGGCAAAGGTGAGTGGGATGTTGTTTCAGTTGCTGCTGATGTCAAGATGGACTGTGAGGATGGAAAGTCTGGTGTTTGCCATGGGAAGGGAAACACATCTGGTTTTCATCTTCTCTTTGTGTGCCAGAAAAAGAGGAGAGTGTGCCTGCTACTTGGACCCCTCCTGCCCTCTTCTGCTGAGATGGAGAAATGTTCCAGCTTGTAGAAGGACATCAGGACAAAGATATGTAATGAAAATAAGTCCAGGCTGGCTGTCCTTGTGGGCATCAGCTGCTGGCATCTGCATGGCTGCTGCCATGAGCATGGCACAGCAGGTAAGAGATTGCTTTTCCTTGTGTGACACAGGAGCTCTTGAGTTGAAAGCTAGAGCGATGCAATAGAAAGAGCTGCAACCTCTGCCAGACATGGCAAAGGTGAGTGGGATGTTGTTTCAGTTGCTGCTGATGTCAGGAAGGACTGTAAGGATGGAAAGGCTGGTGTTTGCCATGGGCAGGGAAACACATCTGGTTTTCATTTTCTCTTTCTCTTTGAGTGCCAGATAAACAGGGGAGAGTGTGCCCTAACCTTGGACCCCTCCTGCCCTCTGCTGCTGAGATGGAGAAATGTTCCAGCTTGTAGAAGGACATCAAGACAAAGATATGTAATGAAAATAAGTCCAGGCTGGCTGTCCTTGTGGGCATCAGCTGCTGGCATCTACATTGCTGCTGCCATGAGCATGGCACAGCAGGTAAAAGATTGCTTTTCCTTGTGTGACACAGGAGCTCTTGACTTGAAAGCTAGAGGGATGCAATAGAAAGAGCTGCAACCTCTGCCAGACATGGCAAAGGTGAGTGGGATGTTGTTTCAGTTGCTGCTGATGTCAGGAAGGACTGTGAGGATGGAAAGTCTGGTGTTTGCCATCGGCAGGGAAACACATCTGGTTTTCATCTTCTCTTTGTGTGCCAGAAAAAGAGGAGAGTGTGCCTGCTACTTGGACCCCTCCTGCCCTCTTCTGCTGAGATGGAGAAATGTTCCAGCTTGTAGAAGGACATCAGGACAAAGATATGTAATGAAAATAAGTCCAGGCTGGCTGTCCTTGTGGGCATCAGCTGCTGGCATCTGCATGGCTGCTGCCATGAGCATGGCACAGCAGGTAAGAGATTGCTTTTCCTTGTGTGACACAGGAGCTCTTGACTTGAAAGCTAGAGGGATGCAATAGAAAGAGCTGCAACCTCTGCCAGACATGGCAAAGGTGAGTGGGATGTTGTTTCAGTTGCTGCTGATGTCAGGAAGGACTGTAAGGATGGAAAGGCTGGTGTTTGCCATGGGCAGGGAAACACATCTGGTTTTCATTTTCTCTTTCTCTTTGAGTGCCAGATAAACAGGGGAGAGTGTGCCCTCACCTTGGAACTCTCCTGCCCTCTTCTGCTGAGAGGGAGAAATGTTCCAGCTTGTAGAAGGACATCAGGACAAAGATATGTAATGAAAATAAGTCCAGGCTGGCTGTCCTTGTGGGCATCAGCTGCTGGCATCTGCATTGCTGCTGCCATGAGCATGGCACAGCAGGTAAAAGATTGCTTTTCCTTGTGTGACACAGGAGCTCTTGACTTGAAAGCTAGAGGGATGCAATAGAAAGAGCTGCAACCTCTGCCAGACATGGCAAACTTGAGTGGGATGTTGTTTCAGTTGCTGCTGATGTCAGGAAGGACTGTAAGGATGGAAAGGCTGGTGTTTGCCATGGGCAGGGAAACACATCTGGTTTTCATCTTCTCTTTGTCTTTGTGTGCCAGATACAGAGGAGAGTGTGCCTGCTACTTGGACCCATCCTGCCCTCTTCTGCTGAGATGGAAAAATGTTCCAGCTTGTAGAAGGACATCAGGACAAAGATATATAATGACAATAAGTCCAGGCTGGCTGTCCTTGTGGGCATCAGCTGCTGGCATCTGCACTGCTGCTGCCATGAGCATGGCAAAGCAGGTAAAAGATTGCTTTTCCTTGTGTGACACAGGAGCTCTTGACTTGAAAGCTAGAGGGATGCAATAGAAAGAGCTGCAACCTCTGCCAGACATGGCAAACTTCAGTGGGATGTTGTTTCAATTAGTGCTGATGTCAGGAAGGACTGTAAGGATGGAAAGGCTGGTGTTTGCCATGGGCAGGGAAACACATCTGGTTTTCATCTTCTCTTTGTGTGCCAGAAAAAGAGGAGAGTGTGCCTGCTACTTGGACCCCTCCTGCCCTCTTCTGCTGAGATGGAGAAATGTTCCAGCTTCTAGAAGGACATCAGGACAAAGATATGTAATGAAAATAAGTCCAGGCTGGCTGTCCTTGTGGGCATCAGCTGCTGGCATCTGCTTTCCTGATGCCATGAGCATGGCACAGCAGGTAAGAGATTGCTTTTCCTTGTGTGACACAGGAGCTCTTGACTGTAAAGCTAGAGGGATGCAATAGAAAGAGCTGCAACCTCTGCCAGACATGGCAAACTTCAGTGGGATGTTGTATCACAGAATCACAGAATCACAGAATCGTAGGGGTTGGAAGGGACCTCCAGAGATCATCGAGTCCAACCCCCCTGCCAATCAGGATCCCTACACCAGGTCGCACAGGTAGGCGTCCAGGCGGGTCTTGAATATCTCCAGAGAAGGAGACTCTACAACCTCCCTGGGCAGCCTGTTCCAGTGCTCCGTAACCGTCACCGTAAAGAAGTTCTTGCGCACATTGGTGCGGAACTTCCTATGCTCCAGCTTCTGGCCATTTCCCCTTGTCCTGTCTCTGCACACTGCTGAAAACAGTCTGGCCTCGCCACTTTGCCCGCCACACCTTAGATATTTATAGACCTGGATCAGGTCCCCTCTCAGTCTTCTCTTCTCAAGGCTAAACAGACCCAGCTCACTTAGCCTTTCCTCATAGGGGAGATGCTCCAGGCCCTTCACCATCTTTGTGGCTCTCCGCTGGACTCTTTCCAAGAGATCCCTGTCTTTTTTGTACTGGGGAGCCCAGAACTGGACACAGTACTCCAGATGAGGCCTTACCAGGGCAGAGTAGAGGGGGAGGATCACCTCCCTCGACCTGCTGGCCACGCTCCTTTTAATGCACCCCAGAATGCCATTGGCCTTTTTGGCCACAAGGGCACACTGCTGGCTCATGGCCAACCTGTCGTCCACCAGGACACCCAGGTCCCTCTCCACAGAGCTCCTCTCCAGCAGGTCATCCCCCAACCTGTACCGGTGCATGGAATTATTCCTCCCTAGGTGCAAGACTCTACACTTGCTTTTGTTAAACCTCATCTGGTTCCTTACTGCCCAGCTCTCCAGCCTGTCCAGGTCTCGCTGAATGGCAGCACAGCCTTCGGGCGTGTCAGCCAATCCTCCCAACTTCGTATCATCAGCAAACTTGCTGAGGGTGGCCACTACCCCCTCATCAAGGTCATTGATGAAGATGTTGAACAGGACCGGTCCCAGCACCGACCCCTGGGGAACACCGCTGGTTACAGGTCTCCAACCAGACTCTGCACCGCCAATGACAACCCTCTGTGCTCTGCCAGTCAGCCAGTTCTCAACCCACCTCACTGTCCACTCATCTATCCCGCACTTCCTCAGCTTCGTTATAAGGATGTCGTGGGAGACAGTGTCAAATGCCTTGCTGAAATCAAGGTAGACTACATCCACTGCTCTCCCCCCATCCACCCAGCCAGTGACAACATCATAGAAGGCTACCAGGTTGGTCAAGCACGACCTCCCCCTGGTGAACCCGTGCTGACTACTCCTGATAACCTCCTTTTCTTCCAGTTGTCTGGAGATGGCATCCAGCACAATCTGTTCCATCACCTTTCCAGGGACAGAGGTGAGGCTGACTGGCCTGTAATTACCTGGATCTTCCTTCTTGCCCTTTTTGAAGACCGGAGTGACATTGGCTATCCTCCAGTCTTCAGGCACCTCCCCCATTCTCCAAGACCTCTCAAAGATGATAGAGAGCGGTTCAGCAATCACCTCTGCCAGCTCCCTCAGCACCCGTGGATGCACCCCATCGGGTCCCATGGATTTATGAACATTGGTGTTGCCTAGGCGCTCTCGGACCGCCTCTTCCCTGACTAAAGGGAAGTCTTCCATTCCCCAGACCTTCTCACTAACCACCAGGGCCTGGGATTCCCGAGGGGGAGCTTTTTCACTGAAGACAGAAGCAAAGAAGGCGTTCAGTATCTCCGCCTTCTCAGCATCCCCCGTTACCAGAACACCCCCCTCACTTAGTAGGGGACCTACATTCTCCCTAGTCTTCCTTTTACTGTTAACATACTTAAAAAAACCTTTTTTATTATCCTTTACCACCTTTGCTAGATTCAATTCCAGGTGGGCTTTAGCCTTCCTCGTCGCATCCCTGCAGGCCCTGACAACATTTCTATATTCTTCCCGAGTGGTCAGACCCTTTTTCCACATTTCATGGACCTTCTTTTTCCCTTTGAGTTTGTGCATGAGCTCCTTGCTCATCCACACAGGTCTCCTGCCACCCTTTCCTGATTTCTTGCTCACAGGGACGCACCGATCCTGGGCTTGGAAGAAGAGCTGTTTAAATGCCAACCAGCTCTCACAGGCCCCCTTACCTTCTAACACCCTAGCCCACGGGATAGCTCCAAGTAGGTCCCGGAAGAGATCAAAGTTGGCTCTCCTAAAGTCCAGGGTAGCAATCCTACTTTTTGCTTTGCTCCTTCCACTCAAGATCTTGAACTCCACCATCTCGTGGTCACTACAACCCAAGCTACCCCCAACTTTTACTTCCTTAACAAACCTGTCCTTATTTGTGAGAATAAGGTCCAGTAACACCCCTCCCCTCGTTGGTTCCTCCACCATCTGCATCAGAAAGTTGTCTTCGACACATTGCAGGAACCGTCTGGACTGCGCATGCCTGGCCACGTTGCTTTTCCAGCAAATATCTGGATAATTGAAGTCCCCCATAAGCACCAGCGCCTGGGATTGCGACGCTACTTTCAGTTGCTTGTGGAAGGCCTCGTCAACCTCCTCCTCCTGATCAGGGGGCCTGTAGTACACACCCACAACGGTGTCACCCATACCAGCCTGCCCCTTGATTCTCACCCACAAGCTCTCCACTGCTACATCACCCTCCCCCAGGTGGAGTTCAATACATTCTAGCTGCTCTCTCACATAAAGAGCAACTCCACCACCCCGCCTCGCCAGCCGATCTTTCCTAAAAAGCACATAGCCCTCCATGACAACATTCCAGTCATGCGAGCTGTCCCACCACGTCTCCGTGATCGCAATGAGATCATGGCCTTGCGACCGCACACAGATCTCCAACTCTTCCTGTTTATTTCCCATGCTGCGCGCATTAGTGTATAGACACTTTAGGGAAGCAGCACCCCCCTGCCTCTCTCCATCCCTTTGAACTCCACCCTTTTCACCCATCGAACTCCATTTTGAGCCATGAACTACCCGCTCAACCCCAGTGGCCCTCATTCTGTCCCCTTCCCCCTTCATACCTAGTTTAAACACCTTTCAATGAGCCCTGCCAGTTCCTGGGCTAGGATCCTCTTACCCCTTGGAGACAGGCTACTTCCATCCGCAGCCATCATGCCAGGCGCAGAGTAAATTGCCCCGTGGTCAAAAAAACTGAAGTTCCTGTGCTTGCACCAACTTCTTAGCCATTTATTTATGAGGCGGGTTTTTTGGATGCTCTCGGTATCCTTCCCTGCCACTGAAGGTAGGGAAGAAAAAACCACCTGCACACCCGTTCCTTCAACTACCCGCCCCAGTCCCCTGAAGTCTTCCTTGATAGACCTCAGGCTTCTCTCAGCGACTTCATCGCTGCCAGCCTGAACTATCAATAATGGGTAATAATCAGAAGGGCCAATCAGACCAGGAAGTTTCCTAGCAATATCCCTGACCCTTGCCCCAGGGAGGCAGCACACCTCCCTACGGGTAGGGTCAGGCCGACATATAGGGCCTTCCGTTCCTCTCAGCAGGGAGTCACCTATGACAACCACCCTTCTGTCCTTCCGGGCGGAGGCAGTCTTGAGGCGTGGGGTCGACCGCTTCGCCCGAGGCAACCTTACAGGTGGACCTCCCTCCACCCCCTCACTCACCTCTCCCTCGAGATTCAGGGCCTCAAACCTATTTTGCAGAGGCACCTGGGGAGCCGAGGATGGTCGGGATGGAGGACGCCCACTTCGCCGAGCTGGTATCCTTTTCCACTCCTCCTCCTCCCTTAGATTGCCTTGCTCTGCTCTCAAATTGCCTTGCACTGCAGCAGGAACACAGTCTACCTGCCGGTTCCCCTCTACTACCTGTTTGCAAGGCGGCAGGGAGTGACACGCTCCACGCAGAGCCTCAGCTGTGTGCCAAGATCTCGGGGCTGATAGGGACTGGCACCACCAATCAATCTCCCTCTCACATTCCTTTATGGTCCTTAGCCTCTCCACCTCCTCCTTCAGGTTGACCACAAGGCAAAGTAAGTCCTTTAGCTGGTCACATCTTACACAAGTGCTGCCTCCATCGCCTGGCACTGCAAGGGCCAGGCTCTGGCACTCATCACAGCCAGTGACCTGCACACTAGCATGTTGTTTTGGGACCTCAGTCTGCACCTCTGCATTCTTCTTGGCAGTCTTTCTTTTACATGTGCAGGGGGCCTCTGTCTGGGTCCCCACATTATTTTTAGAGACAGTAGCCTTCCGCCGGGGTGGAGCCATGGAGAACCTGAAGACTAATTAGCACAACTAGAATAGCCTTAACAGGGCGTGACCGATAAGCCCCACCCTGCTGCTGATAGTGCTGGCTCTGCCCTCGCCCCCTTACCAGGTCGTTAATGGGTGACCCCGCACCTGCCACTTACCTCACAGTGATAACGCCTCTCCTCTCCGCCCTGGTGGGGAAGTCAAGAGCTCCTGTGTCACACAAGGAAAAGCAATCTTTTACCTGCTGTGCCATGCTCATGGCAGCAGCAATGCAGATGCCAGCAGCTGATGCCCACAAGGACAGCCAGCCTGGACTTATTTTCATTACATATCCTTGTCCTGATGTCCTTCTACAGGCTGGAATATTTCTCCCTCTGAGCAGCAGAGGGCAGGATGGGTCCAAGGCGAGGGCACACTCTGCTCTTTATCTGGCACACAAAGAGAAAGAGAAAATGAAAACCAGATGTGTTTCCCTGCCCATGGCAAACACCAGCCTTTCCATCCTTACAGTCCTTCCTGACATCTGCACTAATTGAAACAACATCCCACTCACCTTTGCCATGTCTGGCAGAGGTTGCAGCTCTTTCTATTGCATCCCTCTAGCTTTCAAGTCAAGAGCTCCTGTGTCACACAAGGAAAAGCAATCTTTTACCTGCTGTGCCATGCTCATGGCAGCAGCAATGCAGATGCCAGCAGCTGATGCCCACAAGGACAGCCAGCCTGGACTTATTTTCATTACATATCCTTATCCTGATGTCCTTCTACAGGCTGGAATATTTCTCCCTCTGAGCAGCAGAGGGCAGGATGGGTCCAAGGCGAGGGCACACTCTGCTCTTTATCTGGCACACAAAGAGAAAGAGAAAATGAAAACCAGATGTGTTTCCCTGCCCATGGCAAACACCAGACTTTCCATCCTTACAGTCCTTCCTGACATCAGCAGCAACTGAAACAACATCCCACTCACCTTTGCCATGTCTGGCAGAGGTTGCAGCTCTTTCTATTGCATCCCTCTAGCTTTCAAGTCAAGAGCTCCTGTGTCACACAAGGAAAAGCAATCTTTTACCTGCTGTGCCATGCTCATGGCAGCAGCAATGCAGATGCCAGCAGCTGATGCCCACAAGGACAGCCAGCCTGGACTTATTTTCATTACATATCCTTGTCCTGATGTCCTTCTACAAGCTGGAACATTTCTCCATCTCAGCAGAAGAGGGCAGGATGGGTCCAAGGTGAGGGCACACTCTGCTCTTTATCTGGCACTCAAAGAGAAAGAGAAAATGAAAACCAGATGTGTTTCCCTCCCCATGGCAAACACCAGCCTTTCCATCCTTACAGTCCTTCCTGACATCAGCACTAACTCAAACAACATCCCACTCACCTTTGCCATGTCTGGCAGAGGTTGCAGCTCTTTCTATTGCATCCCTCTAGCTTTCAAGTCAAGAGCTCCTATGTCACACAAGGAAAAGCAATCTTTTACCTGCTGTGCCATGCCCATGGCAGCAGCAATGCAGATGCCAGCAGCTGATGCCCACAAGGACAGCCAGCCTGGACTTATTTTCATTACATATCCTTGTCCTGATGTCCTTCTACAAGCTGGAACATTTCTCCATCTCAGCAGAAGAGGGCAGGAGAGTTCCAAGGTGAGGGCACACTCTCCTCTTTTTCTGGCACACAAACACAAAGAGAAGATGAAAACAAGATGTGTTTCCCAGCCCATGGCAAACACCAGCCTTTCCATCCTTACAGTCCTTCCTGACATCAGCAGCAACTGAAACAACATCCCACTCACCTTTGCCATGTCTGGCAGAGGTTGCAGCTCTTTCTATTGCATCCCTCTAGCTTTCAAGTCAAGAGCTCCTGTGTCACACAAGGAAAAGCAATCTTTTACCTGCTGTGCCATGCTCATGGCAGCAGCAATGCAGATGCCAGCAGCTGATGCCCACAAGGACAGCCAGCCTGGACTTATTTTCATTACATATCCTTATCCTGATGTCCTTCTACAGGCTGGAATATTTCTCCCTCTGAGCAGCAGAGGGCAGGATGGGTCCAAGGCGAGGGCACACTCTGCTCTTTATCTGGCACACAAAGAGAAAGAGAAAATGAAAACCAGATGTGTTTCCCTGCCCATGGCAAACACCAGACTTTCCATCCTTACAGTCCTTCCTGACATCAGCAGCAACTGAAACAACATCCCACTCACCTTTGCCATGTCTGGCAGAGGTTGCAGCTCTTTCTATTGCATCCCTCTAGCTTTCAAGTCAAGAGCTCCTGTGTCACACAAGGAAAAGCAATCTTTTACCTGCTGTGCCATGCTCATGGCAGCAGCAATGCAGATGCCAGCAGCTGATGCCCACAAGGACAGCCAGCCTGGACTTATTTTCATTACATATCCTTGTCCTGATGTCCTTCTACAAGCTGGAACATTTCTCCATCTCAGCAGAAGAGGGCAGGATGGGTCCAAGGTGAGGGCACACTCTGCTCTTTATCTGGCACTCAAAGAGAAAGAGAAAATGAAAACCAGATGTGTTTCCCTCCCCATGGCAAACACCAGCCTTTCCATCCTTACAGTCCTTCCTGACATCAGCACTAACTCAAACAACATCCCACTCACCTTTGCCATGTCTGGCAGAGGTTGCAGCTCTTTCTATTGCATCCCTCTAGCTTTCAAGTCAAGAGCTCCTATGTCACACAAGGAAAAGCAATCTTTTACCTGCTGTGCCATGCTCATGGCAGCAGCAATGCAGATGCCAGCAGCTGATGCCCACAAGGACAGCCAGCCTGGACTTATTTTCATTACATATCCTTGTCCTGATGTCCTTCTAGAATCTGGGACATTTCTCACTCTGAGCAGCAGAGGGCAGGAGAGTTAGAAGTTGCAGGCACACTCTCCTCTTTTTCTGCCACACAAAGAGAAAATGAAAACCAGATGTGTTTCCCTGCCCATTGCAAACACCAGACTTTGCATCCTTACAGTCCTTCCTGACATCCGCAGCAACTGAAACAACATCCCACTCACCTTTGCCATGTCTGGCAGAGGTTGCAGCTCTTTCTATTGCATCCCTCTAGCTTTCAAGTCAAGAGCTCCTGTGTCACACAAGGAAAAGCAATCTCTTACCTGCTGTGCCATGCTCATGGCAGCAGCAATGCAGATGCCAGCAGCTGATGCCCACAAGGACAGCCAGCCTGGACTTATTTTCATTACATATCTTTGTCCTGATGTCCTTCTAGAAGGTGGGACATTTCTCACTCTGAGCAGCAGAGGGCAGGAGAGTTAGAAGTTGCAGGCACACTCTCCTCTTTTTCTGCCACACAAAGAGAAAATGAAAACCAGATGTGTTTCCCTGCCCATTGCAAACACCAGACTTTGCATCCTTACAGTCCTTCCTGACATCAACAGCAACTGAAACAACATCCCACTCACCTTTGCCATGTCTGGCAGAGGTTGCAGCTCTTTCTATTGCATCCCTCTAGCTTTCAAGTCAAGAGCTCCTGTGTCACACAAGGAAAAGCAATCTTTTACCTGCTGTGCCATGCTCATGGCAGCAGCAATGCAGATGCCAGCAGCTGATGCCCACAAGGACAGCCAGCCTGGACTTATTTTCATTACATATCTTTGTCCTGATGTCCTTTTCGAAGATTGGACATTTCACCCTCTGAGCAGCAGAGGGCAGGATGGGTCCAAGGTTAGGGCACACTCTCCCCTGTTTATCTGGCACTCAAAGAGAAAGAGAAAATGAAAACCAGATGTGTTTCCCTGCCCATGACAAACACCAGCCTTTCCATCCTTACAGTCCTTCCTGACATCAGCACTAATTGAAACAACATCCCACTCACCTTTGCCATGTCTGGCAGAGGTTGCAGCTCTTTCTATTGCATCCCTCTAGCTGTCAAGTCAAGAGCTCCTGTGACACAAGGAAAAGCAATCTTTTACTAGCTTTGCCATGCTCATGGCAGCAGACGTCCAGATGCCAGCAGCTGATGCCCACAAGGAAAGCCAGCCTGGACTTATTTTCATTACATATCTTTGTCCTGATGTCCTTCTAGAAGCTGGGACATTTCTCACTCTGAGCAGCAGAGGGCAGGAGAGTTAGAAGTTGCAGGCACACTCTCCTCTTTTTCTGCCACACAAAGAGAAAATGAAAACCAGATGTGTTTCCCTGCCCATTGCAAACACCAGACTTTCGATCCTTACAGTCCTCCTGACATCAACAGCAACTGAAACAACATCCCACTCACCTTTGCCATGTCTGGCAGAGGTTGCAGCTCTTTCTATTGCATCCCTCTAGCTTTCAAGTCAAGAGCTCCTGTGTCACACAAGGAAAAGCAATCTTTTACCTGCTGTGCCATGCTCATGGCAGCAGCAATGCAGATGCCAGCAGCTGATGCCCACAAGGACAGCCAGCCTGGACTTATTTACATTACATATCTTTGTCCTGATGTCCTTCTAGAAGCTTGGACATTTCTCCCTCTGAGCAGCAGAGAGCTGGATGGGTCCAAGGCGAGGGCACACTCTGCTCTTTATCCGGCACTCAAAGAGAAATAGAAAATGAAAATAAGATGTGTTTCCCAGCCCATGGCAAACACCAGACTTTCCATCCTTACAATCTTCCTGACTTCAGGAATAATTGAAACAACATCCCACTCACCTTTGCCACGTCTGGCAGAGGTTGCAGCTCTTTCTACTGCATCCCTCTAGCTTTCAAGACAAGAGCTCCTGTGTCACACAAGGAAAAGCAATCTTTTACCTGCTGTGCCATGCTCATGGCAGCAGAAGTCCAGATGCCAGCAGCTGATGCCCACAAGGACAGCCAGCCTGGACTTATTTTCATTACATACCTTTGTCCTGATGTCCTTCTAGAAGCTGGAACATTTCTCCATCTCAGCAGAAGAGGGCAGGAGGGGTCCAAGGTGAGGGCCCACTCTCCTCTTTATCTGGCACTCAAAGAGAAAGAGAAAATGAAAACAAGATGTGTTTCCCAGCCCATGACAAACACCAGCCTTTCCATCCTTACAGTCCTTCCTGACATCAGCACTAACTGAAACAACATCCCACTCACCTTTGCCATGTCTGGCAGAGGTTGCAGCTCTTTCTATTGCATCCCTCTAGCTTTCAAGTCAAGAGCTCCTGTGTCACACAAGGAAAAGCAATCTTTTACCTGCTTTGCCATGCTCATGGCAGCAGCAATGCAGATGCCAGCAGCTGATGCCCACAAGGAAAGCCAGCCTGGACTTATTTACATTACATATCTTTGCCCTGATGTCCTTCTACAAGCTGGAACATTTCTCCATCTCAGCAGAAGAGGGCAGGATGGTTCCAACGTGAGGGCACACTCTCCCCTGTTTATCTGGCACTCGAAGAGAAAGAGAAAATGAAAACCAAATGTGTTTCCCTGCCCATGGCAAACACCAGCCTTTCCATCCTTACAGTCCTTCCTGCCATCAGCACTAATTGAAACAACATCCCACTCACCTTTGCCTAATCTGGCAGGGAGGTGATGCTCTTTCTAATATACCCCTCTTGCTTTGAATTCACCAGTGCTTGTGTCACACAAGGAAATGCAACATTCCTGCTGTTCTGCCATTCCCATAGCAACAACTATGCAGATGCGAGCAGCTGATGCCCACAAGGACAGCCAACCTGGACTTATTTTCATTACATATCTTTGTCCTGTAGTCCCTCTAGAAGGTTGAACGCTTCTCCATCTCTGCTGCAATGGTCAAAAAGGGTCCAAGTTTAGGGCACACTCTCCTCATGGCCTCTTCCACTCAAAGACAAAGGGAACATGAAAACCAGAAGTTTTTCTTTGCCCATGGCAGACACTAGCCTTTCCATCCTGACAGTCCTTCCTACAATCACCTGGAATTGAAACAATATCCCCCACATCTCTTTTTTGAACTTATTCATGCATGAATAATAATAATGAGAATTTTTCTGTAAATCTTATTTCTGCATGGAAACGATCTGATAACCGGAGCTTTTTTCTCTAAAACAATCCAGGAAATTTGCATTGCTTATCTATGTACGCAAAATGTTTTTGCCATTCATCTCAAATATCAATACATCTGGCAAAATAAGATAGAAAAAGTATTTACAGACATTTTTGGACATAGATTACTTCTGGTCAAGTGGGAAAGAATCCCTAAGCTGCAATCATGAAATACTTTTATCACTTTCTCTGATTTAGCCAGTGTTACTAAAAGGGAAATAAGACACAGGCTTTTTAAAGCAGCTGCCAATTTAAGAATGATAATAAGTTTTATTATTCTTGGCTAAGATCAAAGTCCCCCATTTCAGGATTATCTCCAGCTCATCAAGTATAATTAACAGTTTTGGATAGCCACATTATTATATAGCAATATTGTCTTCCTGCAAGGAATTTCATTGTTTTGACACGTGCCACAGGTTGTTAATAGATTGCCTGATTACCATTTATTTTTTTTATTGGCTTATGATGACCACAGAAAATTATACAGCAGCACCATAAAAACTTTAAATCCTATCCCATGTATCTGCACTCATACGAAAATCATATTGGAAAGCATTGGTGAAACTAAGATTACAAAATAAAGCAGAGGACAATTTCAGTGAAAGCCTGCAGTTTTACAGCTCTGCCCATTTCAAACCCCTGAAGACATCCACGGGTTTCCTGCTGTGGGACACAGGCACTCACCTGCAGCTCAGCACTGCCTGCTCATGCCTGTGCACACCTTCAGGCTGGAACCAAGGAAATCCTCAGCAAAGACATCAGTACACTTTTGTTATGACGACTTTCATAAAGAAGCATCAAATATTTCTTCACGAGAAATACTGCAAGTCCCTTTGACACTAGCCCTTATTTTAAATGTTTAGATTTATGCTTCATTCAGGCGTGCTGTCACTCCCAAAAAGATTTTTATTCTTTTGCTTTTCATTCTGAGGAACACAGTGATTTCTGCCTTGTTTACTGACTGTAGGCACAGCAATACTCCTGCACCTTCAGGGAAACAGCAAATCCATCTCTTTCACACCCTACTTCTATCAAGCTCATTCACCTTACAAGGTATTTATTGCAAGCAGCTCTTCCAGAAATGGAGATTAACAGAGCCTGCAACCCAGGACACCTCAGTAAGCCAGTACTTTTCATCTCCTGAAGGTGTAGGTAGACACAGAGCTGGAACATCTTTTCCAGAGCTGTGTGATGCTATCTCATCTGTGTTCCCTTACTGTTGACTCAGTGTCACTTCTTATCTAACCTGGTTGCATCCCAGGATTTCTGGTGCCAAAAATAAACTGACAGCTTTCATCACTAGTTAAAAGGAAACTGCAATGGGAAAAGCAATTTTTCTGATTTCTCTGTTGATCAAAGATGCTTCCTGCAAGCCTGATGCGGTAGAAACAATATCAGCTTTAGAATGACAGTCATTAGAGCAGAATCCTTTCACTGATGAAATCCCACAGTCCTGATTCATACAACACTGACACTGGAGGACACAGTAGTTTAGATGAGAGCGCATTAAAAATGACTAAGTTAAGGTCTCAGCAAAGAGTGACAAGTATGAAAAAAAGAGGTTGCAGAAACTGCTTCAGTTTGGCACTCTGGCATAAAGTATGACAACACACAACCTGCCTGTGCAGTTCCAGAAGCAGAAGAAAGCCGTCAACCAAGACTTGTTCTCATCTGCTCTGAAAGTCCACTGGGACAAGGCCACTTTTCTCTGACGTGCTTCCAGAAGTATCACTTCTGAGCACTGTGCCAGGGAGTTACAAGATACTGTTTGTGTGTACAGAGGAGAAAAAGACGTCTGTCTGGAAACAGACTTGGTGAAGGAGAAGCAGCATTTTCCAGAGTACTTCAGAAAGAACTGAGCACTGCCCCAAGAGCTTCAGAGCGGCAGGCTGTCACAGTGTGCCAACCAGCTCAGCTGTGAGTTGGCACTGAAGCTGCACCACAGGGAGAACAAAGCCCCCTGTGCACCCTTGGAGAGCCAAGGGTTGGAGATTCATGAACCTTGAGCTCCTTTCCAACCCGGGCCATGCTGTGATTCTGGGATTCTCACCTTTGCCTCATCTGGCAGAGGGAGGCAGCTCTTTCTCTTGTCTCCCTATGGCTGTCAGGTCACCAGGGCCAGTGTCACACAGGGAACTGCAAACACTGTGTGTGCTGTGCCCTGCCCATGGCAGCACAGAGGCAGCTGCCAGCAGCTGATGCCCACAAGGACAGCCAGCCTGGACTTCCTTTGATTCCTTCCCTTTGGATCAGCGTCCTTCAGGAAGACGGAACATCTCTCCAGCTGAGCAGCAGAGGACAGCAGGGCTTCGTTGTCTGGGCATGTTCTCTTCTGGCCCTCTGGCCCTCACAGACACAGGAGGAGGACACAGAGGCTGCTGTAACACAGCCAGCCCTGCCTCTCAGGTCAGCTCTCAGGCCATCCTCTCTCCCCTCAGCAGCAGCTCACTGTTCTGCACTCCTCTGGCCTGGGCTGGCAGAGGTGTGCAGCAGTTCTGCTGATCTCCCAGTGCTGGCCATGTCTGCAGTGCCTGTGTGAAAGACACAGGAAGCTGCCAGCATTGCACTGCTCTGCTGTGCCCCTGCCATCACCGAGTTTGCTGTCAGCAGCTGCTGCTACACGTCCATTCAGGCACAGGCCTTTCCTTCCTGGCCCTCTTTCCCCCCCTCTCTCCTCTGCTCTCTCTCGTGCTCCCCTTTGGCCTGGGCTGGCTGAGCAGTGCAGGCCTTGTTGTTGCTCCCTGGGCCAACTACGTCACGGTTCCCCGTGACTCTGCCAGCTGCTCTGACACAGCGACTGCGTCCTCAGTGTGGATTCCAGAATGCGACAGACGTCCAGAGAAGACTTCCAGGGCTGATTGGAACATGCTGCCATCAAGAACTGCCATGGCTCAGGCCCCCTGGGAATCTGCTCACAGCGAAAGCTGCTGTCACTCTGTGTGGGCACAGCCTTGTCTGTGTAGGCCTGCTCACACTGCAGCCCCTGTCTGCACCAGAACCGTGCCGATCCACCTTCTCTTGGCCTCCTTGCCTGCATGGAAAAGGGCAGCTTGGGCTGAAGTCCCTCAACTTTCAGATGGCCGAGTGAAGTCTCTGAGCCCTGGTGACCCACGCAGCTCTCCAGCCTGCTGACCTGCTCTGCTGGGGCTGTCTTAAAAGGCAGAGGGCACGTTATCCTCATGTCCCCACATCCATCCCTCTTAGCATACTGATGGCCAGTTCCTAAAAGGACACCTGCACAATCTCTCTGAATGTTAATCAACACTTAGTTGGTCTGTGCACTGCAGAAATTGCACCTAGGTTTTCAGTGGTGATTAGCTATGTGTTTAGTCAGAGGTGCAATGCTTCTAATGGTGAGAGAAAGAAATTCCCAGTTGTCACCAGGTGGAACACACTTCAGACTGGAATCCTCAAGCAGACTGCAGTCAAGCTTTCTTAATTACTCGTTGTTGTTATCAATTCAGACACATCTCTCAATTCCTGCTTGAATGAACATTCTGTAATGAAAGCAGCACTTTTTACTTCCTTTACAAGTTCTTATCTGAATGCTAAATGCAACATCAATTCACTTCTCACTGGGTTGAACGTTTTAAATATTTGGTAAACATAATGGTTCTAATTCTGACATTTAATATGAAAATATTAAAATTCCTTGTAACTACTTTTTTGTTAGAATGCCAGATGCTAAAGGGATGAAGTGGCACAAGAAAGCAAAATGTCTCTGCTGATGGCAGGAAGGACTGTAAGGATGGAAAGGCTGGTGTTTGCCATGTGCAGGGAAACACTGCTGGTTTTCTTGTTCCCTTTGTCTTTGAGTGCCAGAAAAACAGAGGAGAGCGTGCCCTCACCTTGGACCCCTCCTGCCCTCTGCTGCTGAGATGGAGAAATGTCCCACCTCCTACAAGGACATCAGGACAAAGATAAGTAATCAAAGTATTTCCAGGCTGGCTGTACTTGTGGGCATCTGTTGCTGGAAAATTTAATGGCAGTAAACTGCCTAGATAATGACAGAATGAGGGTGACAATAGAATGGTACGTAATCACAGTGCAATGAAAAAAGTATGCAGGGTGCAGGAAGGGAGGTGTGGACATTCTGAGTTGCAACTCTGTATTTGCTCCAGAAAGCTCTATCAGAATGGAAGACTGAAGGAAATACTTTGAGTGTTTTTTTAATGTGACTGGATGAAAGATCCATGTGGCAAATTGAATAACTGAGTGGTAAAGGGACATAGATACCTCACTGTTTCATGGAACCTTTCAATTAAGCATCTGAGCACTGTGTACAGGACTTGGGAATATAAGTATTAGAGGATGATGGAATATCTTTATTTGGAAGGGACCTCGAGGATCATGTATTCCACCTCCTGGTTCCACACCGGACCTCCTATGGGTCAAGCCCTGTGTCTGAGAGCATTGTGCAAATGCTCTTTGGCCTTTGTCAGCTCAGTGCCAAACCACTGCCCTGGGGAGCCAGTGCCAAATTCCATGTATCTAGGTCATCCTACAGAATGATGCCAAGAACAGTTATAGAGATCGACTTACAAACAAAATTCTTGTCTTGAATTAATGGTACACTCACCATTTAAAAAAAAAAAAAAAAAAGAAAAAAAAAAGGAAATAATAGAGAAAAAAAAAAAAGAAAAAGAAAAAGAAAAAGAAAAAAAGAAGAAAAAAAATGAAAAAAAAAAATCAGAGCCATATTCTTACACTGGCATTTTACAGTATTGTCAGATTTTTGTAATTCTGTTTTGTCATATAAGATTCTCTCATCATGAAATAATGACCAAATTCTCTTTTCAGATCTAAACATACAAATGCTAAAGGCAGCAGTGCTGTTCAAGAGTACACTACCAGCTCAAACACTGCTTTGGCTATAAAACTGAAGGTAGTAAGGAATTTTATCAAGGAGTTTGAAGAAAACATGCAAGTGTAGATTTAAAAGCAACCTGTATTGTTACTTAGAGTTTGATATAGTGTAATCGAATGCACAGTACTTGTAACGTGTGTTTTACAAAATGCTGTGCAATGTAGGCATCTATTAAGATGAATGCTGCAAGTTCTAATATGTCCATGACCTTTTCAAACTGTTCCTTACTCCTACACATCACTACGAGTAGTTCTTCTGTCAGGAAGGATCACATGAGTAATTAACCTGTGACCTTAAGTTTGGAATTAACTGCATACAGTGGAAGTAAGAGCTGTGGGTTATTTTGCTCTTTCAGTGTTGAGCAGCCGAGGTGTTTTGTTTTGGAGGGTGGACAGTGATGGGACAAGTGGGGAATGGCTTTAGACTGAGACGGGGGGTGTTGAGGTTTAGGTTGGATGTGAAGAGGAAGTTTTTCAGCCAGAGGGTGGTGAGGCACTGGAACAGGTTGCCCAGGGAGGCTGTGGATGCCCCATCCCTGCAGGCATCCAAGGCCAGGCTGGATGTGGCTCTGGGCAGCCTGGGCTGCTGGTTGGCAGGTTAGAAAGCCCACAGGACTTTATTGCAGCCCTGGGTGCAGGGGGATCACTGCACCTAGCATGCACACAGAAGAGCTGGAGCACACAGGTGATGTACATTCCACTTGTGAACATTCCTGCAATTGCAGAGAGCGTGCGCCTGTTCCAATCACTGTTGCACAGATTAAAAACTGATTGCAGATGAGCTGTTTTGGTATGGGGTTCTTGCCAACGGTCTGCAGTGGCTGTGTGATTCCTCAAGGAGTTGCTCTCCAGCCCAAAGGTCATGTCCTAAGTCGACCAGATCCCGTTTGTGTCCAGAAATGGCTGACAACAGATCAGCTGCTGGTCAAGTTTCTAACATCACACTGGCCTTGCTCCAGTGTCTGCGTCATCAGCCCCAGCACATACGGTGCACCTCTTCAAGGCTTTGCAACACTGAGACTCTGCACTTGGGCTCCAGACATCCTGCTGCACCAAGAGGTTATTCTAGCATAACCACAATTATAGGCAGTGTTTAGACAAGCTCTTACAGGAAAACCATGAACACAAGGCTAAAGAGAGACTAAGTGATGCACTGTGCAGGAATACTCATGGAAGTCTTCACAGTGCAGGAGTCTGATCTGATTACAGATGCTGTGCTTTAAGTACCCCTTATCATATCTTTTTTTTCACTGTTGTGCAGGGGTTGGACTCAGTGATCTCTGGAGGCTGGAGATGCTGTTTGCTAATGGAAGATGGAGAGAGGGAAAGCAAGTAAAAGGCATGCTGTGCATAGCCACCACATGACATCTGCACCATTTCCCCCTGCACCAAGGAGGAGCAGCTCACAAGCTTGGCCTGGGCCAGGGAAGGGAGCAGACAAACATCTGGACCGACCCCAAACGAGCTGGTTCTGCAGGTTGGGTGTCTGCTGCTGCTTGTCTCACATCCTGCTGCTCAGCGGTAGATTTGTTCCTGCTCAGTGCTAACAGGAAACTCACACAGCATTTCTGTTTCAGCTGTGCCAACGCTTTGATCCCTTGCTGCTTGGATGGGGCGTTTGAAGAAGGATGCCTGTGCTGATGTCCAGCCAGGCTTTGGGGATGAGTCTCCACACCAGGGTACGACTGACAGGACTGAGGGTTGGGGATCCAGCCAGGTCGAGTCCAGTGTGCTTAGCTCTTGTTCTTAGTGCTTGTTTTTGCTCAGGAGGGCAGGAGGTGAACCTCGTGAACCAATGCCTGCAGACGGGGTTTGCAGAGAAAGAGGTCCTGCAGGCCTTGTGTGACAGCCACGGAGCTGCAGCGAGGCTGCATCCGTGTAAAACACCAGAGATCCACGGAGGTGTGAAGGGGAGCTGTGGGCTGCAGTCACGCAGGAAGGGATGTGCATGCTCGGGGTTTGGTTGTTGTGTGTGTGTTAAGTGACTGTGATACCACTGCTGGGTCAGTGTGAGTGTACGGAACAAGTGTGACAGCCTTTTTGATGGAGCCCTGTGAAAGGAGTCCTATGGACTTGAGATCCAACTATCAGCCCGTGGGCATCATCCAGGAGTTGGGGTAGGGGATGAGGCAAGGGAAGTTGGGCTAAGAAAGGGATAAAGCAGTCTGGCAGTAGTTCTGTGTTTCTCCCATCTCCTGCTTTATTTCCTTCCAGGTGAAATAGATGGGTGCTGCAACATGCCCTTGAATGTAACAAAAGCCACTCTAGTGTGGATTTGACATGGGCCCAGCACTGCAAGGTACGCTGCTGGGAGGAAGCGTCCATCTGGCTGAGGGCAGGAAGGCCCTCCAGAGGGATGCACTGAGGCCAGTTGTGCGAGGCTCAACAAGAGCAAGCGCCAGGTCCTGCGCTTTGGTCATGACGACCCCGTGCCAGCTTCTCCAGGATTTGGCTGGGGTAGAATTCCAAGCAGCCCCTGATTCCAGAACGTTGGGCTGGGCTGTTGAAATCTTCTGCCCTTGTGCCTGGTCTTGCCTCCCCACCCTGTGCGTCGTGGTGGAGCAGCCTGGTGGCCCTCAGTGATGTCATAAGGGCTAGAATGAGGGGAGGAGCAGTGCGTGCTGCGTCCCTTCATTGGAGCGCTGGAGCTCTGACTGAGCAGCTCGCTTGTTGCACTTGTGCACCGACTGCGTCCCTTTGTCTTCACACCGTCCTGTGCAGCACCTTGTAGGTAAGCTGAGACAGTGTGGGAGAGACGGGGGGACAGTGAGTGCTGAGAACTGCTGGCTGGCGGAGCTCATAGGATCACATTATCTCCATCAGCAGAGGGGTGGCCATGAGGGACAGGGAGGTGATCGTCCCCCCCTGCTCTGCTCTTGTGAGGCCCCAGCTGCAGTACAGTGTCCAGAAAGACAGGGAGCTGTTGGAGAGGGTCCAGAGGCGAGCCACAGAGATGATCAGGGGACAGGAGCACCTCCCCTGCAAAGACAGGCTGAGGGAGCTGGGCTTGTTCAGCCTGGAGAAATGAAGGCTGTGGGGTGACCTCATGGCAGCCTTCAGTACCTAAAGGGAGCCTAAAAAGAGGAGGGGAATCAACTCTTTGAAAGGGTAGATAACAGCAGGACAAGGGGAAATGGTTTTAAGTTGAAAACTTAAGTTTTTAAGTTGAGGGAGGGCAGATTTTGGATTTTCCGTCGTAGTCTTTGCTAAACCGTGGAAGCAAACTGACCTGCTCTTTCTCTCTCCTCTCTCCACCCTCTGCCTGCTTCCCTGCTGCAGCTTTTGCTCGTGGAAGATCAGAGCAAAGTGACAAGGAACGGCTGCGGATTCGTGAGATTTCTCTTCCTCGTTCTGATCTCTTGCCAGGTACCTGCCATGGTTTGTCTCCCCACATGCTTTAGCAGCCCGTGACGCCCCATGTTTAGTAACACAGCCTCATCCAGCTTTGATGGGACGCTGGTCACGTGTGGGTTTTCTCCACGTGCTCTGCAGCTCAGCCCTCAGAAGGATGCTGTCTGTGGTGCTGTGACCAGCTGGTTTTATGGAAAGCAATCCCTTAGGCAAAGAGTCCCAGCCCCAGCTTGTGCAGAGCTGCACAGCATCACCAGGGACACCAGCAGGCGTGCTTGGGCTGTGTGAGTGTGCCCGACAGCTGTAGGGAGCACAGCAGAGATGTGAACAGAGAAAATAAAAGTGTGTTTCTTTTCAGTTCCAGCTTGTCACACCTACGCTGATGGCTGTGGCGTGCAGCGAGATCAGCTGTGGGCCTGACCTGGCATGGACAGAGGTAGAGTATGAAGCTCTGATTGGTCTTTGTTCCCTGACTGCAGCCAGCAGAGTGAGCCGCAGATGTGCTCTCCTGCTTTCCAAGGGAGCTCCTCTGTGGCAAGACAGTAGTGCAAGTGTGGCAAGTTTATAAAAGTACCAGAGCCATCTCGGGTGTTGTGTTTGTCCTCTACTGACTTTTCCCTTGAAATGGCTGCAGAAACAACAATCATTCTCTGCTCTGTTTGGCCTCGCTGTTGGTTGGACTGCTCAAGAGAGCTGCTTGGTGCTTGCAATGGCACTGTTTGCACCTTGTAACTGCAGCCGTAGCTTTGGTTTCCCTCTTCACGGTCTCCTAGCATCTGAAACAGTCAGCCTTCCTGCACAAAGAGCGCAGGAAAGGAGGGGGCAAAATGGACAAGGCCACCTGTCTGCATCAGTGCCATTGCTGATTAGTCTGGGTGGGGAGAGATGCATCTTTGCATTGCCTGGCGTGTGCCTGCTGCACACCAGGGAGAGAAACAGCCGTTATTAGACTTGCAGTTCCTTCTGAAGTGCCCATGATAAGGACCAAGTGCATTTCCTGCAGCTTTCTCTGCAGATGTGCTCCTCACCTTGAAATCCTCCTTGTTGGTTCCCAGCTCCTCACCGTGGCCTGTGCTCTCTGTTTCAGGCTGAGAACAAGGGGAAGCCCCTGCTGGACCATGAGGTGGCACCTGTGAATGTTCCAGCTATTGCTGCTGCCCATGCTATTAAGAGATACGTTGCCCAGGCAGCGGATGAACTCTCCTTTGAGGTAAGCAGTTCAAGGCGTTCCTTGTTGCTCAATTTTACAATGGCAAATGCCTTCAGAGCTGCACTGGTGCAAGTGCTCTCATGCTCGGCGATGTTTGGCAGTGCAGAAGAATGCAGTCATTTGAGCTGTGCTTTCCTCCCAGCCGTGCTGAAGCTGGGATTGACGTTGCAATCTCTTGCAGGTGGGAGACATCATCTGTGTCATCGACATGCCACCAAAGGAGCTGACCCCCTGGTGGAGAGGCAAGCTCGGCTTCCAGGTAGGCACAAGCTTCAGACTGGAGAGTGCAACTTCAGTAAAGGCAGGAATCTCAGCTTAGAGCTGCTCTGCCTGCACAGGATGCCCAGTGGACATAAACAGTTTCCTTGTGTCGGTGTCAGAGGACCTTGCCTTTGGCTGCAAATGTTGAAAAATTATTACCTTTATGCTGTGAACTATGGCCATTTTCTGCTGGATAGTCTTATGGAACGTCAGGCAAGCACGTTCTGAGGGAAATGTTACGTGCCTTTTGGTTTAACAGTTCAGATCTGAGAAGTGCTGCATGCAATAGTTGGCTTCTCTTCTTGTTACAGGCTGGATTTTTCCCAGGGGAGTGTGTGGAACTCATTAATAAGAACATTCCTGAGGCACTCATCAATTCTGTGCCAAAGCCAGGTAGGGATGTTACATTTCATGGTGTGGGAAAGCAAAATGAAGTCTTTTTGGGGGTATGTTCCATGTTTAGTACCTCCTTTATCCATCCCACATTGTCCTCTGGGTTGATGATTCTTCATGCACACCATGGGGCAGAGATTTGGCCCAATCCTCCTGTGTTTATGATTGGACTTGGCAAAACTATAGAATCTTCATAGAATGGCTTGGGATGGAAGGGACCTCAGGGATCATCATGCTCCAACCCTCCTGCCTCAGGATGGTCTCCCAGCCCCCACATTTAATGTCAGATTAGACCAGGCTGCCCAGGGCCCCATCCAGCCTGGCCTTGGGCTCCTCCAGAGATGGGGAAAATCCCTTTTTGTATGTACTGGTTGGTAATGTTCTTCCCGTTCTGACGTGCTCTGTAGAATGTGCTGTGCTCGGCCTCGTCCAACGGAGCCAAACCTGAAATGACCTGGTTTCTTCCTTTTGTTGTGCAGAGCCCAAGAAACGCAGCAAGATCCTCACCTTCCTTCGTTCCTTGGTGAAGGCCCGCCCAAAGAAACCGACCGAGCGGGAGGTGGAGAAGGAAAGGGTGTTTGGCGGTGACCTGGGAGAGCATCTTCTCCACTCCGGTCGTGATGGTAAGGAGCTGCCCATTCCTGAGATCTTCCTCTGCTGGCATCTAAATAAGATGAAAGGGAGCTCATATCTAGCAGGGGGTAGGCTGATAGCAGTGGAGGCACGTGTAATGGGAGTTGATGGCTGAAGGATAAAGTGAGGCGGATACTCCTAAGAGACAAGCACATCTGTATTTGCTTCAGCCAAGCCTGGCTGGGCTTAATGGATGGGATGTGAAGCACAGCCTGCAGCAGGACTTGAATCAGGAGCTCCACTGACGGCTGGCACGTGTTCTTCAGTCCCCCAGGTCCTCCAGAGCTGCGCTGAGTTCATTGAGCAGCACGGCGTGGTGCAGGGGATATACCGCCTGTCCGGCGTCGCGTCCAACATCCAGAGACTGCGGTAAGAGTGCTGCGACTGACACAGCCTGAGTGCATCTGGTGTGGCTTTGGGCTTGCCTTCCTCTCGCTCAACCGGGTTTGCGTCCCTCTCTCCAGGCAGGAATTTGAGTCGGAGCAGATTCCAGAGCTCACCGTCCGCGACATTCACAGCGTGAGCTCCCTCTGCAAGATGTACTTCAGGGAGCTCCCGAACCCTCTGCTCACCCACCAGCTGTACGGCAAGTTCTCGGTAAGCACAAGGCCACGTCTTTCATTTCCCTCTTCCTGGGCCTCTTGGCAGATGGCTGCAGCAGTGCCCCAGCTCGGAGGCCCTTTTGCTGTCAGCCCCACGAGGTTTACTCGCAGTGGTGTACTAGCCTGATTGGTGTCTCGCTCCCTTTCTGCACTACTCCAGGATGCTGTTGGTGCCGCTACAGAGGAGGAGCGGCTGCTCAGAATGCAGGACGTCATCCAGCAGCTGCCCGCTCCTCACTACAGGTCAGTGCTGCCCTCAGCCTGCTGAGCTCAGCCCTGCTGCATTGCAGAGGGCAACGATGCGGTTCCAGCCTTTGTCTTTCTGAATTGCAGCACGGCATGCTCGTTGGTGCTGAACATTTGCCTCTCTTGTTTTCCAGGACACTGGAGTTCCTGATGAGACACTTGGCGTGTCTGGCTGGGAGCTCCACCATCACAAACATGCATGCCAGGAACCTAGCCATTGTGTGGGCTCCAAACCTCTTAAGGTAAACTTCTGCTTCGGTTTCAACACTTCCTCTGTTCTCCAGTTAAGAAAAGCAGTCCTCTCTTTTTCTCCATCAAATGTGCTCTTCTCCTGTAAAATCTGTGGCTGACAGAAGAGCAGGAGCCTGAGCTGTTCTCCAACCCCACGGGCACAATGTCTAGGTGACAATTTCTGCAGTCTTGTTGAGATGGGACTGACGTGTCCTTGATCATCCAGGGGAATTTCTGCAGTGGCATCACTGATTGCCCACTGCGGAAGTCTCCAGAGCCTCAGCTGACAGCTTTTGGCTGCAACAATTCAGACTCGGGGAAACGGTCTTGGAGAAATGACTTCTAAAATCTGCCTTTTCTACAGATCACAGCAGAACGAGTCTGCCTGCGCCAGCGGAAGAGCTGCCTGCATGGAGCTGCAGACGCAGTCGGATGTGGTGGAATTCATCATCAACCACACCGACGTCCTCTTCTGCTCCAAATCCAGAGCAGACATTGCAGATGCAGCAGGTGAGTGTCTTCCTCCATTAGCTTGATCTTGACCTGACACCTTGACCAAATGCAGGCCTTCTCCAGGATGTTTGAGATACTCTTTTACCATCAAGGGGACAGCAGACCTCTGGGCTTCCATTAGGGTATGGCATCCTGTTGCTGGATGCTGAGAATGTCCAAGCCCAAATTTCACAAGGAGGAAACCGTCATTATTATGGTTTGCACGCAGGAAAAGCTTGATGCAAGTGTGGCAGCGAAGCTTTCTCAGTTCCCTGCCCCCATTTCCTTGTTTTTTTCCTTGCCTATTTTGATACAGTAAGCTGCTCTTAATGATGACCGTGTCCTTTGCCATAAACACACCTCTGCCCACATGGTTATTTTGAGCTCCTCTTCTTCCAGTGGCTCGGATAAGCAAGCCTGAGAAAAATACAGCACCTCCCCCAGAACTGTGGTGGCTGTGCTGCTGCTTTCTGATCCTCGCTCTTAACTGTGGTTTTCCCTGACAGGGCACAATTCTCTCCCAGGGCCCAAGTCTGTGGGGGTCTCTTCTGCTGCCACAAAGCTGCTCAGCCTGGAGGAGGCACAGGCACAGAGGCGAGGCCACAGCAGCTCTCCTGTTGTGACAGAGAGCAGCCGGGACAATGAAGTGGAAGAAAGCCCTGCAGCTGGACAGGGCAAATTCCACACCGTCATTGACTTTCCATCTGAAAGGTAAAGAGGACTTTCTTTTCCAGCACCTAGCATCATTGTTTGGGTGGGTTTTTCTGTTTTTCTTTCCATGATTTCTAGTGCCAAAACTTGCTGAAACTAAGTTATGCTACTGGTGGGGTTTTCCAGATGTCAGGGCCACTGCCTGAAAACAATTCCAGTTCTCCTCTAAGCAGAGCAGTTGGTCAGACTTGCTGGCACTAGAAATTAAACATGGCAGTGAGATGAGGCTGATGAGGTGCTAATGTAAGAGTCAGAGATGCTTTTGAGCTTCCTTTATGGCTGCACGGTTCCTCAGAAAGCAGTTACACCTGCCAGCTAAATCAAAGCACTCCCTCAGATGCTGTGCTGTACAGCTGTGGAGCCTTTGCTCACATGCTCTGCATCTTGCTTGACAGATGTGAGGGGAATTCAGCCAGCAAGACTTCAGGGCTGAGCTGTAGAACGGAGCCATCCTCAACTGTTGCAAACAGAGCGAGTTTCTAAGTTGTGTTTCTGCAGAAACCAGGCAGTCCCAGGAACAAGAAACTGCTGCCAAGAGCTCAGTGCTGCTCTTCCCTCACCCTGCACCACGCACGACTCACAGCATTGGCTGTTTTCTCTCTCCAGGCAAAATCCACCCAGCAAGACTGAGGAATCGCCAGCTAGCAGTTGGTGTTGCTGCTTCAGGCTCAGAAAGCCATCCTCTGGGAGCAAACGCCAACTGCAGCGCAATGCCAGGCAGCCCTCTGAAACAGCAGTGGTAGTCCTGGCAGGTAAGGGTGCAAATGCAGCTTCCAAATCCCTGCTTTTCAGGAGCATAGAATTCAAGCTTGCTCTGCACTTGTATCTCCTTCTGGCGTTCCAGCCCCTGCCTAGCATTTTCAGTTCACCCCTGATCAAGAACCACTGTCGTAATTAAGTTTGACACTAACCCCTGTGTATCCTTTCTAGGTGAATCGAGCCTTTGCCAAGCCATAAGATCCAGGGCAAGTAGCGAGGATGCTCTCTGTGCTTCCATCAGTGGAGAGCTCTTAGGAAGCACAAATTGCTGCAGTTCCAACAGCAGCCTTCCATCTGACAACATTAATGGAGAGAAGGAGCTCATCGAAGTCCATGCCCTCATTACACCTGGCTCTGCTGAAGTTGCTGACCTGGGCCTGCAAGACACCACAGTCACAAGTGTGGTCTGTCACCCAGTGTCTCTGCAGTGCAACCCATCCCAAGAGCAGTGTGAGTGCCCTGACAGCAGCACCTCCATGCAGGAGCAGGTCAGCGTCAGTGAGGAGGAGCAGAGCCTCTTGCAGGGGGACTTTCAATCAGGCCTCCAGTCCCAGGCACCGGACAGCAGCACTGAGAGCTCTGAGCCACTCTCTCCATGACAAGACAGGATGAGTCCCATCTTCACCATCGACCTCTCACACCCTCCTGTCTTTTATACAATAATAAAAAGCACACTCGTGCTCAATCAACGCCTTGACTGCCTCCAGAGTCTTCATTCACACGGACTGGGATGAATGCAGCACACAGCAAGGCACCTCAGCTTGCAATGCTGTGGCTGTGGGGTGCGTGCAGCACAGCTCCGGGTTTGTTCCTGTTTTGTCTGGCTTTGGGATGTCTGCAGGGGGAGCTCTGCTACCATTTGGCATGGTAGCAAATAATCTCTCGCATCCTGGATGCTGCTCATGATACTCCCAAGCTTCCTGGCTGTGGCTTTGTGATGCTTTTCAGGGCTTTCTGATGCATTTTCATGCCTTGGATGTTCCTTAACACCTCCCTCCTCCCATCATGTCCTTTCCTGGCTCCCACCTACGAACTGGCCCTGCAGATCATCTCCAGACCTGTCATCAGCACACTGCGGCAGGAGAATCTCCCCCTGGCCAACGTCAGGCAGTACTGCTTGGTCTGCAGCTCAGTGGCCATTTCCCTTTTAGGCGGCTCCTGCAGAAGAATCAAGCAGCAGAAGAATTTGCTCACCCTGCACCACACAAATGCTGCAAAAGCAGAAACAACCTGGGAATCTCTGGTTTGCAAGACTTCACAGACACTTATTGACTGTGTCTGATGGTTCCCTCCCATCCTTGATTTCCTTCTCCCCTTCTCCTCGTCTGATCCCACTGCTGAGCCATGATCAAGCTGCCCAGTGTGGCAGAGCATCGTGCAGAGCCGTGCTGGCACCTCCTCCCCTTCCTCTCCTGCAGCTCAGCGTGCAACCTGAGCAAGTTTTTTTCTGAGAAAGTGACCAGCTCTTTTCCATCCCTTTGCCCCTACAAACAGTTGTCCAGAGGATCTCGTCCAAGAATTCCTGGAACAGCCTGCAGCTGGCTCTCCTGAAGTTCAGGCTCCTGCCTTTGCTTCCTGCCAGGCCCGCATTCCTTGAGATCACCAACTCAAGGAGGGCATGGTCACTGCAGCCCTGACCGCCTCCTGTCGTAACCCCTGGTGTGCACCATGTCCAGCAATGCTTCCCTTCTGCTTGCTGTGCCCAATGCCTGCACCACAGAGTGATTCTCACTGCACTCCAGGAGTCTGTCAGATTGCTTGCAGCCAGCCATGCTGATTTCCCAGACTGACTGGAATCCCCCATCAGGATGAGAGTCAGTGAGTGTGATGCTTCTGCTGGCTGCAGTAAGCAGCTCCCACCAACAGGCTCTCTTTCCAGGCGGCTGTAGCAGACCCTCACCTCCAGAAGCCCTGCACTGCTGCACTTCCTAATTTTACCCACAAGTTCACAACCTGCTCATGGCTCTTCTTAGTTCTTTGCAGTCAACTTCTCATCATAGAGGGCAAATCCCTTGCCTTCCAGAATTCCATAGTATCAATTGTGTCTGCTTTATGTCAGGATTTTTTGTCTTTCTTTTCTTTTCCCATTTTCTAGGTAGGAAAATGAATTTCTGAGCCAGGAGAAGCAGAAGTGAAACAGTCTTCCTGGCACTGCTCAGGTTGCAGGAGTTGCCAAGTGCTCCTCAGGTAATGTGTGCTGAAGAGCTGACCTTGGTGGCAGGGGCTGTGGCTGCATTTTGTGCCTGTCATGCGGGAATCCAAGAAAGCCTATTCAGAGCAGGAGCTGCAGAGCGAGATAAACATCACGAGAAGGTAAGGCTGAGAAGCAAGGACACCTCCAGAAAGAAGAGAAAAACTGAGTCAAGTGAGCTGCGTGACGGCCGTGTGATGCTGACCATGATTGGAGGAAGAGCGCATGGCTGGGAATGACTGATGGCTCTGGTTGGATGGGTGCCTGTGTGCACAGAGTTAAGGAGTGTTTGTGGGATGTTTTGCTGGCATCTAACGGCTGTAAGGGGAAGTCAAGAGAGAAAACTTGTGAATGCATATAAGGGATGTTAAAATCTGGAATGGATTGTTTGGATCATTCACATCTGAGTCCAGATTGCCACACTGCCTAAACCTGGGGCCTAGGATTTTCCTTTAAGAGTGCCAACTGCTCATTTTAAATGATAAAAAGTAACATTGAAAAAAGCTTCCCTCCTTGCATTAGAATAAGGCATTGATATTTGATGTTTCTGTCTTTCCATTCCTTTAGCAGCCTGGGTGTTGATGCAGCTGCATGCATCTGCTGCCCTCCCCTTCTGTTTTGTGTAAAAGAACAGTAAAATATGCAATCAGTGTGAGATCTTTCTGAAGTATTTTACTTTATTTGCCCCTAGGCTGCAATGGCTGGGAAATGGCAGTGTCACCCAGGAGCCCACACGGCGACCTGATGTCTCATTGTTGGGGTCTATTGGAAACCACCACGATGACAAAAGAATGCCTGGGATTCCTCCGGCCCAAATGCCAAACCTTGCACTTGGCTGTGCTGAACCTCATCAGGTTCACCCAGGCCCACCTCTCAAGTCTGCTGAGCTCAAACAGATGTCATTTTTCTCGTGTCCTTCCATTCCGAGTCCATCTGTTCCCCAAAGCAAAAGAATTTGGAGGGAACCACCGACAGTTATGTGAGCGATTTCAGCGTCTATTTCTGATCATGGCAACAACTTCAGAGGTCACACTTAATTTACGGTGCCCGTTGTAATTCTGACCAAGGCTGCAGTTGCAGCTGACTTCCCAAGGCTGCAAGACGTGGTGGTGACACAGCCTTGTGCTTCTGCATTGGTGCTCATCCCACGTTTCCTTTCTCTGTCTCGCAGGTCAGCTCCTGCTGGAAGCAGATGGTATCCCAGTGTGAATGAAGGTCAGTGCAGGAGCAGCTGCTGATGGGAGGAAGGAAGTCCATGCTGAAGAGCTCTGAAGCATCTGCAGGTATGGTTCTGGAGGAGGCAGCAGTGATGTCGGAGGGCTCCCAGCAGGAAGCTGTCTCATCCAAATGCTTGCTGAGTGGTTGGAAGGGATCTTTCTGCATGACAGCAGCACCAGCTGCTTGCTTCAAATGCTGCAAAGACAAGGATTAGCACGAGTTCCAGTATCTACAGTATCATCACGAATCACGATAGGATTACAATGTGTCCTCATACAAACGCAGCCATTTCTCTCTGAGTCCAGAGGCTGTCCGGAAAGCATCTTTGAGGTCTCTCACACCAAACCACTGCTGTCCGTGTGGGATCTGACTCATTAGGGTATAGGGGTTAGGAACCACAGGCTGTCTTTTGAGAACGGGTTCAGTCATTTCCTTACATCTTGCACCAGCCGATACGTGCCGTCTGCCTTCCGTGCCGACAGGATTGGGGTGTTATAAGGCCACAGACAAGGTTCCAGAAGACCATCCTTAAGCACTGTCTGTGTTACAGCTTTTAGACCCACTCTCCCTTCTAAGGCTATGGGATATTGTTGCTGTTTCACAGCTCCACTCCCTCCTTGGGCAGTTCTTTGTAAGGGAAAATTGTGAGTCCACCCCGATTTCCTTCCCCTGCCCACACCTTTGGATTCATTTCTTCTTCATCACAGCTGTTAACACATTCATTGACCCCTGATATCTGTTTCACAGACTTGCAGCTGTAATCCTCATTTAACTGTTAAATCTCTCCCCCATAAATCGGTCCCTGCTTCAGGCACAGAGAACAATTGCCCTGCAACTATTTTATCTTTCCATTTTAGTTCTGTGGTCTCCAAGAGTGGAGCTGTCATTTCTGATCCCTCAGCCCCAGTTATGCACAACAGCCACATCCAGATACACGTCTGGTACCTCTGAACTAGCTAATGCTGCAGGATGGAATGTTGTTTCTGCACTGGCTATCAAATGTGGGATTGCTCTGAAGCAGTACAGCACGATGTGTTTTGTAATTTGCCCTTAGAAACAGTTTGAAAAAGTAGAAAGACTTTATTAGTATTAGTAAAAAGAAGTTATTTCATAACATATTTTAGAAATACAGTTGTTCAATCATGTGATCAATTCTCACTTACAGAACTGTAATAGTTACAAATTGCATGGGTTTAGTATTAAGGACCAGAAAGCATGTTGTAAGGCCATTCTGTTTGGATAGGAGAAGCTCAGCAAAAGAAAAACAGACTCCAAAGAAGCCAGGGCCTCCACACAAGGCCGAACTGACTCACTCTGTGGGCAGGTTGGGATGCAACAGGCAGGCATCAAGAGACTCCCCTCTGTCCTCCTTCCAAACTTCTCTCTCTTCAGGGATGAGCAGGTGTCCAGAAATAGTGGCCAAGTGTTGATACGCAGCTGGCAGACGTTCAATAATTAGCAGTATACCTGCTGAGCTAGCAACAATTGGTGTTTAGCCAGTCACACACAGAATGGCCCGGGTGGGAAGGGACCTCAAGGATCAGGAATCTCCAACTCCCAGCCACAGGCAGGGACACCAGCCTCTGCAGCACTGCACATATGCACACGGCTGGATAGAAACAGCAGTGTGGGAAAAAACTGTATGTTGTGGATGAAAAGGGTGAATCAGAATGGCTTAACAGCTGTCCCACAAGGAAAAGCAATCCCTTACCTGCTGTGCCATGCTCATGGCACCAGCAATGCAGATGCCAGCAGCTGATGCCCACAAGGACAGCCAGCCTGGACTTATTTTCATTACATATCTTTGTCCTGATGTCCTTCTAGAAGCTGGAACATTTCTCCCTCTGAGCAGCAGAGGGCAGGAGAGATCCAAGGTGAGGGCACACTCTCCTCTATTTATCTAGCACTGAAAGATTAAGACAAAATGAAAACCAGATGTGTTTCCCTGCCCATGGCAAACACCAGCCTTTCCATCCTTACAGTCTTCCTGACTTCAGCAGCAATGGAATCAACATCCCACACACCTTTGCCATGTCTGGCAGAGGTTGCAGCTCTTTCTCTTGCATACCTCTTGCTTTCAAGTCAACAGTGACTGTGTCACACAAGGAAAAGCAATCTTTTACCTGCTGTGCCATGCTCGAGGCAGCAGCAATGCAGATGCCAGCAGCTGATGCCCACAAGGACAGCCAGCCTGCACTTATTTTCATTACATATCTTTGTCCTGATGTCCTTCTAGAAGCTTGGACATTTCTCCATCTCAGCAGAAGTGGGCAGGAGGGGTCCAAGATGAGGGCACACTCTCCTCTTTTTCTGGCACACAAAGACAAAGAGAAGATGAAAACCAGATGTGTTTCCCAGCCCATGGCAAACACCAGAATTTCCATCCTTACAGTCTTCCTGACTTCAGCAATAATTGAAACAACATCCCACGCACCTTTGCCATGTCTGGCAGAGGTTGCAGCTCTTTCTATTGCATCCCTCTAGCTTTCAAGTCAAGAGCTCCTGTGTCACACAAGGAAAAGCAATCTTTTACCTGCTGTGCCATGCTCATGGCAGCAGCAATGCAGATGCCAGCAGCAGATGCCCACAAGGACAGCCAGCCTGGACTTATTTTCATTACATATCTTTGTCCTGATGTCCATCTACAAGCTTGGAAATTTCTCCATCTCAGCAGAAGTGGGCAGCAGGGGTTCAAGGTGAGGGCACACTCTGCTCTTTATCTGGCACTCAAAGAGAAAGAGAAAATGAAAACCAGATGTGTTTCCCTGCCCATGGCAAACACCAGCCTTTCCATCCTTACAGTCCTTCCTGACATCAGCACTAACTCAAACAACATCCCACTCACCTTTGCCATGTCTGGCAGAGGTTGCAGCTCTTTCTATTGCATCCCTCTAGGTTTCAAGTCAAGAGCTCCTGTGTCACACAAGGAAAAGCAATCTTTTACCTGCTGTGCCATGCTCATGGCAGCAGCAATGCAGATGCCAGCAGCTGATGCCCACAAGGACAGCCAGCCTGGACTTATTTTCATTACACTTCTTTGTCCTGATGTCCTTCTAGAAGCTTGGACATTTCTCCCTCTCAGCAGCACAGGGGAGGAGAGCTCCAAGGTGAGGGCCAACTATCCCATGTTTATCTGGCACTCAAAGAGAAAGAGAAAATGAAAACCAGATGTGTTTCCCTGCCCATGGCAAACACCAGCCTTTCCATCCTTACAGTCTTCCTGACTTCAGCAATAATTGAAACAACATCCCACTCACCTTTGCCATGTCTGGCAGAGGTTGCAGCTCTTTCTATTGCATCCCTCTAGCTTTCAAGTCAAGAGCTCCTGTGTCACACAAGGAAAAGCAATCTTTTACCTGCTTTGCCATGCTCAAGGCAGCAGCAATGCAGATGCCAGCAGCAGATGCCCACAAGGACAGCCAGGCTGGACTTATCTTCATTAAATATCTTTGTCCTGATGTCTTTCCAGAAGCTGGGACATTTCTCCATCTCAGCAGAAGAGGGCAGGAGGGGTCCAAGGTGAGGGCACACTCTGCTCTTTATCTGGCACTCGAAGAGAAAGAGAAAATGAAAACCAGATGTGTTTCCCTCCCCATGGCAAACACCAGCCTTTCCATCCTTACAGTCCTCCTGACATCAGCACTAACTGAAACAACATCCCACTCACCTTTGCCATGTCTGGCAGAGGTTGCAGCTCTTTCTATTGCATCCCTCTAGCTTTCAAGTCAAGAGCTCCTGTGTCACACAAGGAAAAGCAATCTTTTACCTGCTGTGCCATGCTCATGGCAGCAGCAATGCAGATGCCAGCAGCTGATGCCCACAAGGACAGCCAGCCTGGACTTATTTTCATTACATGTCTTTGTCTTGATGTCCTTCTAGAAGCTTGGACATTTCTCCATCTCAGCAGCAGAGGGCAAGAGAGTTCCAAGTTGAGGGCAAACTATCCCATGTTTATCTGGCACTCAAAGAGAAAGAGAAAATGAAAACCAGATGTGTTTCCCTGCCCATGGCAAACACCAGCCTTTCCATCCTTACAGTCCTCCTGACATCAGCACTAATTGAAACAACATCCCACTCACCTTTGCCATGTCTGGCAGAGGTTGCAGCTCTTTCTATTGCATCCCTCTAGCTTTCAAGTCAAGAGCTCCTGTGTCACACAAGGAAAAGCAATCTTTTACCTGCTTTGCCATGCTCATGGCAGCAGCAATGCAGATGCCAGCAGCAGATGCCCACAAGGACAGCCAGCCTGGACTTATTTTCATTACATATCTTTGTCCTGATGTCCTTCTAGAAGCTTGGACATTTCTCCATCTCAGCAGCAGAGGAAAACAGAGTTCCAAGTTGAGGGCAAACTATCCCATGTTTATCTGGCACTCAAAGAGAAAGAGAAAATGAAAACCAGATGTGTTTCCCTGCCCATGGCAAACACCAGCCTTTCCATCCTTACAGTCTTCCTGACTTCAGCAATAATTGAAACAACATCCCACTCACCTTTGCCATGTCTGGCAGAGGTTGCAGCTCTTTCTATTGCATCCCTCTAGCTTTCAAGTCAAGAGCTCCTGTGTCACACAAGGAAAAGCAATCTTTTACCTGCTTTGCCATGCTCATGGCAGCAGCAATGCAGATGCCAGCAGCTGATGCCCACAAGGACAGCCAGCCTGGACTTATTTTCATTACATATATTTGTCCTGATGTCCTTCTACAAGCTGGAACATTTCTCCATCTCAACAGAAGAGGGCAGGAGGGGTCCAAGGTGAGGGCACACTCTCCCCTGTTTATCTGGCACTCAAAGAGAAAGAGAAAATGAAAACCAGATGTGTTTCCCTGCCCATGGCAAACACCAGCCTTTCCATCCTTACAGTCTTCCTGACTTCAGCAATAATTGAAACAACATCCCACTCACCTTTCCCATGTCTGGCAGAGGTTGCAGCTCTTTCTATTGCATCCCTCTAGCTTTCAAGTCAAGAGCTCCTGTGTCACACAAGGAAAAGCAATCTTTTACCTGCTTTGCCATGCTCATGGCAGCAGCAATGCAGATGCCAGCAGCAGATGCCCACAAGGACAGCCAGCCTGGACTTATTTTCATTACATATCTTTGTCCTGATGTCCTTCTAGAAGCTTGGACATTTCTCCATCTCAGCAGAAGTGGGCAGGAGGGGTCCAAGGTAAGGGCACACTCTGCTCTTTATCTGGCACTCAAAGAGAAAGAGAAAATGAAAACCAGATGTGTTTCCCTGCCCATGGCAAACACCAGCCTTTCCATCCTTACAGTCCTCCTGACATCAGCACTAATTGAAACAACATCCCACTCACCTTTGCCATGTCTGGCAGAGGTTGCAGCTCTTTCTATTGCATCCCTCTAGCTTTCAAGTCAAGAGCTCCTGTGTCACACAAGGAAAAGCAATCTTTTACCTGCTGTGCCATGCTCATGGCAGCAGCAATGCAGATGCCAGCAGCTGATGCCCACAAGGACAGCCAGCCTGGACTTATTTTCATTACATATCTTTGTCTTGATGTCCTTCTAGAAGCTTGGACATTTCTCCATCTCAGCAGCAGAGGGCAAGAGAGTTCCAAGTTGAGGGCAAACTATCCCATGTTTATCTGGCATTCAAAGAGAAAGAGAAAATGAAAACCAGATGTGTTTCCCTGCCCATGGCAAACACCAGCCTTTCCATCCTTACAGTCCTTCCTGACATCAGCACTAATTGAAACAACATCCCACTCACCCTTGCCATGTCTGCCAGAGGTTGCAGCTCTTTCTATTGCATCCCTCTAGCTTTCAAGTCAAGAGCTCCTGTGTCACACAAGGAAAAGCAATCTTTTACCTGCTTTGCCATGCTCAAGGCAGCAGCAATGCAGATGCCAGCAGCAGATGCCCACAAGGACAGCCAGCCTGGACTTATCTTCATTAAATATCTTTGTCCTGATGTCTTTCCCGAAGCTGGGACATTTCTCCATCTCAGCAGAAGAGGGCAGGAGGGGTCCAAGGTGAGGGCACACTCTGCTCTTTATCTGGCACTCGAAGAGAAAGAGAAAATGAAAACCAGATGTGTTTCCCTGCCCATGGCAAACACCAGCCTTTCCATCCTTACAGTCCTCCTGACATCAGCACTAATTGAAACAACATCCCACTCACCTTTGCCATGTCTGGCAGAGGTTGCAGCTCTTTCTATTGCATCCCTCTAGCTTTCAAGTCAAGAGCTCCTGTGTCACACAAGGAAAAGCAATCTTTTACCTGCTGTGCCATGCTCATGGCAGCAGCAATGCAGATGCCAGCAGCAGATGCCCACAAGGACAGCCAGCCTGGACTTATTTTCATTACATATCTTTGTCCTGATGTCTTTCCCGAAGCTGGGACATTTCTCCATCTCAGCAGCAGAGGGCAAGAGAGTTCCAAGTTGATGGCAAACTCTCGCCTGTTTATCTGGCACTCAAAGAGAAAGAGAAAATGAAAACCAGATGTGTTTCCCTGCCCATGGCAAACACCAGCCTTTCCATCCTTACAGTCTTCCTGACTTCAGCAATAATTGAAACAACATCCCACTCACCTTTGCCATGTCTGGCAGAGGTTGCAGCTCTTTCTATTGCATCCCTCTAGCTTTCAAGTCAAGAGCTCCTGTGTCACACAAGGAAAAGCAATCTTTTACCTGCTGTGCCATGCTCATGGCAGCAGCAATGCAGATGCCAGCAGCTGATGCCCACAAGGACAGCCAGCCTGGACTTATTTTCATTACATATCTTTGTCCTGATGTCCTTCTACAAGCTGGAACATTTCTCCATCTCAACAGAAGAGGGCAGGAGGGGTCCAAGGTGAGGGCACACTCTCCCCTGTTTATCTGGCACTCAAAGAGAAAGAGAAAATGAAAACCAGATGTGTTTCCCTGCCCATGGCAAACACCAGCCTTTCCATCCTTACAGTCTTCCTGACTTCAGCAATAATTGAAACAACATCCCACTCACCTTTGCCATGTCTGGCAGAGGTTGCAGCTCTTTCTATTGCATCCCTCTAGCTTTCAAGTCAAGAGCTCCTGTGTCACACAAGGAAAAGCAATCTTTTACCTGCTTTGCCATGCTCATGGCAGCAGCAATGCAGATGCCAGCAGCAGATGCCCACAAGGACAGCCAGCCTGGACTTATCTTCATTAAATATCTTTGTCCTGATGTCTTTCCAGAAGCTGGGACATTTCTCCATCTCAGCAGAAGAGGGCAGGAGGGGTCCAAGGTGAGGGCACACTCTGCTCTTTATCTGGCACTCGAAGAGAAAGAGAAAATGGAAACCAGATGTGTTTCCCTGCCCATGGCAAACACCAGCCTTTCCATCCTTACAGTCCTCCTGACATCAGCACTAACTGAAACAACATCCCACTCACCTTTGCCATGTCTGGCAGAGGTTGCAGCTCTTTCTATTGCATCCCTCTAGCTTTCAAGTCAAGAGCTCCTGTGTCACACAAGGAAAAGCAATATTTTACCTGCTTTGCCATGCTCATGGCAGCAGCAATGCAGATGCCAGCAGCTGATGCCCACAAGGACAGACAGCCTGGACTTATTTTCATTACATATCTTTGTCCTGATGTCCTTCTAGAAGCTTGGACATTTCTCTATCTCAGCAGAAGTGGGCAGGAGGGGTCCAAGGTAAGGGCACACTCTGCTCTTTATCTGGCACTCAAAGAGAAAGAGAAAATGAAAACCAGATGTGTTTCCCTGCCCATGGCAAACACCAGCCTTTCCATCCTTACAGTCCTCCTGACATCAGCACTAACTGAAACAACATCCCACTCACCCTTGCCATGTCTGGCAGAGGTTGCAACTCTTTCTATTGCATCCCTCTAGCTTTCAAGTCAAGAGCTCCTGTGTCACACAAGGAAAAGCAATCTTTTACCTGCTGTGCCATGCTCATGGCAGCAGCAATGCAGATGCCAGCAGCTGATGCCCACAAGGACAGCCAGCCTGGACTTATTTTCATTACATATCTTTGTCTTGATGTCCTTCTAGAAGCTTGGACATTTCTCCATCTCAGCAGCAGAGGGCAAGAGAGTTCCAAGTTGAGGGCAAACTATCCCATGTTTATCTGGCATTCAAAGAGAAAGAGAAAATGAAAACCAGATGTGTTTCCCTGCCCATGGCAAACACCAGCCTTTCCATCCTTACAGTCCTTCCTGACATCAGCACTAATTGAAACAACATCCCACTCACCCTTGCCATGTCTGGCAGAGGTTGCAGCTCTTTCTATTGCATCCCTCTAGCTTTCAAGTCAAGAGCTCCTGTGTCACACAAGGAAAAGCAATCTTTTACCTGCTTTGCCATGCTCAAGGCAGCAGCAATGCAGATGCCAGCAGCAGATGCCCACAAGGACAGCCAGCCTGGAATTATCTTCATTAAATATCTTTGTCCTGATGTCCTTCTACAAGCTGGGACATTTCTCCATCTCAGCAGAAGAGGGCAGGAGGGGTCCAAGGTGAGGGCACACTCTGCTCTTTATCTGGCACTCGAAGAGAAAGAGAAAATGAAAACCAGATGTGTTTCCCTGCCCATGGCAAACACCAGCCTTTCCATCCTTACAGTCCTCCTGACATCAGCAATAACTGAAACAACATCCCACTCACCTTTGCCATGTCTGGCAGAGGTTGCAGCTCTTTCTATTGCATCCCTCTAGCTTTCAAGTCAAGAGCTCCTGTGTCACACAAGGAAAAGCAATCTTTTACCTGCTGTGCCATGCTCATGGCAGCAGCAATGCAGATGCCAGCAGCTGATGCCCACAAGGACAGCCAGCCTGGACTTATTTTCATTACATATCTTTGTCTTGATGTCCTTCTAGAAGCTTGGACATTTCTCCATCTCAGCAGAAGAGGGCAAGAGAGTTCCAAGTTGAGGGCAAACTATCCCATGTTTATCTGGCACTCAAAGAGAAAGAGAAAATGAAAACCAGATGTGTTTCCCTGCCCATGGCAAACACCAGCCTTTCCATCCTTACAGTCCTCCTGACATCAGCACTAATTGAAACAACATCCCACTCACCTTTGCCATGTCTGGCAGAGGTTGCAGCTCTTTCTATTGCATCCCTCTAGCTTTCAAGTCAAGAGCTCCTGTGTCACACAAGGAAAAGCAATCTTTTACCTGCTTTGCCATGCTCATGGCAGCAGCAATGCAGATGCCAGCAGCAGATGCCCACAAGGACAGCCAGCCTGGACTTATTTTCATTACATATCTTTGTCCTGATGTCCTTCTAGAAGCTTGGACATTTCTCCCTCTCAGCAGCAGAGGGCAAGAGAGTTCCAAGTTGATGGCAAACTATCCCATGTTTATCTGGCACTCAAAGAGAAAGAGAAAATGAAAACCAGATGTGTTTCCCTGCCCATGGCAAACACCAGCCTTTCCATCCTTACAGTCTTCCTGACTTCAGCAATAATTGAAACAACATCCCACTCACCTTTGCCATGTCTGGCAGAGGTTGCAGCTCTTTCTATTGCATCCCTCTAGCTTTCAAGTCAAGAGCTCCTGTGTCACACAAGGAAAAGCAATCTTTTACCTGCTGTGCCATGCTCATGGCAGCAGCAATGCAGATGCCAGCAGCTGATGCCCACAAGGACAGCCAGCCTGGACTTATTTTCATTACATATATTTGTCCTGATGTCCTTCTACAAGCTGGAACATTTCTCCATCTCAACAGAAGAGGGCAGGAGGGGTCCAAGGTGAGGGCACACTCTCCCCTGTTTATCTGGCACTCAAAGAGAAAGAGAAAATGAAAACCAGATGTGTTTCCCTGCCCATGGCAAACACCAGCCTTTCCATCCTTACAGTCTTCCTGACTTCAGCAATAATTGAAACAACATCCCACTCACCTTTGCCATGTCTGGCAGAGGTTGCAGCTCTTTCTATTGCATCCCTCTAGCTTTCAAGTCAAGAGCTCCTGTGTCACACAAGGAAAAGCAATCTTTTACCTGCTTTGCCATGCTCATGGCAGCAGCAATGCAGATGCCAGCAGCTGATGCCCACAAGGACAGCCAGCCTGGACTTATCTTCATTAAATATCTTTGTCCTGATGTCTTTCCAGAAGCTGGGACATTTCTCCATCTCAGCAGAAGAGGGCAGGAGGGGTCCAAGGTGAGGGCACACTCTGCTCTTTATCTGGCACTCGAAGAGAAAGAGAAAATGGAAACCAGATGTGTTTCCCTGCCCATGGCAAACACCAGCCTTTCCATCCTTACAGTCCTCCTGACATCAGCACTAACTGAAACAACATCCCACTCACCTTTGCCATGTCAGGCAGAGGTTGCAGCTCTTTCTATTGCATCCCTCTAGCTTTCAAGTCAAGAGCTCCTGTGTCACACAAGGAAAAGCAATCTTTTACCTGCTTTGCCATGCTCATGGCAGCAGCAATGCAGATGCCAGCAGCTGATGCCCACAAGGACAGACAGCCTGGACTTATTTTCATTACATATCTTTGTCCTGATGTCCTTCTACAAGCTTGGACATTTCTCCATCTCAGCAGAAGTGGGCAGCAGGGTTTCAAGGTGAGGGCACACTCTCCTCTTTATCTGGCACTCAAAGAGAAAGAGAAAATGAAAACCAGATGTGTTTCCCTGCCCATGGCAAACACCAGCCTTTCCATCCTTACAGTCCTCCTGACATCAGCACTAATTGAAACAACATCCCACTCACCCTTGCCATGTCTGCCAGAGGTTGCAGCTCTTTCTATTGCATCCCTCTAGCTTTCAAGTCAAGAGCTCCTGTGTCACACAAGGAAAAGCAATCTTTTACCTGCTGTGCCATGCTCATGGCAGCAGCAATGCAGATGCCAGCAGCTGATGCCCACAAGGACAGCCAGCCTGGACTTATTTTCATTACATATCTTTGTCCTGATGTCTTTCCAGAAGCTGGGACATTTCTCCATCTCAGCAGAAGAGGGCAGGAGGGGTCCAAGGTGAGGGCACACTCTGCTCTTTATCTGGCACTCAAAGAGAAAGAGAAAATGAAAACAAGATGTGTTTCCCTGCCCAAGGCAAACACCAGACTTTCCATCCTTACAGTCTTCCTGACTTCAGCACTAATTGAAACAACATCCCACTCACCCTTGCCATGTCTGCCAGAGGTTGCAGCTCTTTCTATTGCATCCCTCAAGCTTTCAAGTCAAGAGCTCCTGTGTCACACAAGGAAAAGCAATCTTTTACCTGCTGTGCCATGCTCATGGCAGCAGCAATGCAGATGCCAGCAGCTGATGCCCACAAGGACAGCCAGCCTGGACTTATTTTCATTACATATCTTTGTCCTGATGTCCTTCTAGAAGCTTGGACATTTCTCCATCTCAGCAGAAGAGGGCAGGAGGGGTCCAAGGTGAGGGCAAGCTCTGCTCTTTATCTGGCACTCAAAGAGAAAGAGAAAATGAAAACCAGATGTGTTTCCCTGCCCATGGCAAACACCAGCCTTTCCATCCTTACAGTCCTCCTGACATCAGCACTAATTGAAACAACATCCCACTCACCCTTGCCATGTCTGCCAGAGGTTGCAGCTCTTTCTATTGCATCCCTCTAGCTTTCAAGTCAAGAGCTCCTGTGTCAAACAAGGAAAAGCAATCTTTTACCTGCTGTGCCATGCTCATGGCAGCAGCAATGCAGATGCCAGCAGCTGATGCCCACAAGGACAGCCAGCCTGGACTTATTTTCATTACATATCTTTGTCCTGATGTCCTTCTACAAGCTGGGACATTTCTCCATCTCAGCAGAAGAGGGCAGGAGGGGTCCAAGGTGAGGGCACACTCTGCTCTTTATCTGGCACTCAAAGAGAAAGAGAAAATGAAAACAAGATGTGTTTCCCTGCCCAAGGCAAACACCAGACTTTCCATCCTTACAGTCTTCCTGACTTCAGCAATAATTGAAACAACATCCCACTCACCTTTGCCATGTCTGGCAGAGGTTGCAGCTCTTTCTATTGCATCCCTCTAGCTTTCAAGTCAAGAGCTCCTGTGTCACACAAGGAAAAGCAATCTTTTACCTGCTTTGCCATGCTCATGGCAGCAGCAATGCAGATGCCAGCAGCTGATGCCCACAAGGACAGCCAGCCTGGACTTATCTTCATTAAATATCTTTGTCCTGATGTCTTTCCAGAAGCTGGGACATTTCTCCATCTCAGCAGAAGAGGGTAGGAGGGGTCCAAGGTGAGGGCACACTCTGCTCTTTATCTGGCACTCGAAGAGAAAGAGAAAATGGAAACCAGATGTGTTTCCCTGCCCATGGCAAACACCAGCCTTTCCATCCTTACAGTCCTCCTGACATCAGCACTAACTGAAACAACATCCCACTCACCTTTGCCATGTCTGGCAGAGGTTGCAGCTCTTTCTATTGCATCCCTCTAGCTTTCAAGTCAAGAGCTCCTGTGTCACACAAGGAAAAGCAATCTTTTACCTGCTTTGCCATGCTCATGGCAGCAGCAATGCAGATGCCAGCAGCTGATGCCCACAAGGACAGACAGCCTGGACTTATTTTCATTACATATCTTTGTCCTGATGTCCTTCTAGAAGCTTGGACATTTCTCCATCTCAGCAGAAGTGGGCAGGAGGGGTCCAAGGTAAGGGCACACTCTGCTCTTTATCTGGCACTCAAAGAGAAAGAGAAAATGAAAACCAGATGTGTTTCCCTGCCCATGGCAAACACCAGCCTTTCCATCCTTACAGTCCTCCTGACATCAGCACTAACTGAAACAACATCCCACTCACCCTTGCCATGTCTGGCAGAGGTTGCAACTCTTTCTATTGCATCCCTCTAGCTTTCAAGTCAAGAGCTCCTGTGTCACACAAGGAAAAGCAATCTTTTACCTGCTGTGCCATGCTCATGGCAGCAGCAATGCAGATGCCAGCAGCTGATGCCCACAAGGACAGCCAGCCTGGACTTATTTTCATTACATATCTTTGTCTTGATGTCCTTCTAGAAGCTTGGACATTTCTCCATCTCAGCAGCAGAGGGCAAGAGAGTTCCAAGTTGAGGGCAAACTATCCCATGTTTATCTGGCATTCAAAGAGAAAGAGAAAATGAAAACCAGATGTGTTTCCCTGCCCATGGCAAACACCAGCCTTTCCATCCTTACAGTCCTCCTGACATCAGCACTAATTGAAACAACATCCCACTCACCCTTGCCATGTCTGGCAGAGGTTGCAGCTCTTTCTATTGCATCCCTCTAGCTTTCAAGTCAAGAGCTCCTGTGTCACACAAGGAAAAGCAATCTTTTACCTGCTGTGCCATGCTCATGGCAGCAGCAATGCAGATGCCAGCAGCTGATGCCCACAAGGACAGCCAGCCTGGACTTATTTTCATTACATATCTTTGTCCTGATGTCCTTCTACAAGCTGGGACATTTCTCCATCTCAGCAGAAGAGGGCAGGAGGGGTCCAAGGTGAGGGCACACTCTGCTCTTTATCTGGCACTCAAAGAGAAAGAGAAAATGAAAACCAGATGTGTTTCCCTGCCCATGGCAAACACCAGCCTTTCCATCCTTACAGTCCTCCTGACATCAGCACTAATTGAAACAACATCCCACTCACCCTTGCCATGTCTGCCAGAGGTTGCAGCTCTTTCTATTGCATCCCTCTAGCTTTCAAGTCAAGAGCTCCTGTGTCACACAAGGAAAAGCAATCTTTTACCTGCTGTGCCATGCTCATGGCAGCAGCAATGCAGATGCCAGCAGCTGATGCCCACAAGGACAGCCAGCCTGGACTTATTTTCATTACATATCTTTGACCTGATGTCCTTCTACAAGCTGGGACATTTCTCCATCTCAGCAGAAGAGGGCAGGAGGGGTCCAAGGTGAGGGCACACTCTGCTCTTTATCTGGCACTCAAAGAGAAAGAGAAAATGAAAACAAGATGTGTTTCCCTGCCCAAGGCAAACACCAGACTTTCCATCCTTACAGTCTTCCTGACTTCAGCAATAATTGAAACAACATCCCACTCACCTTTGCCATGTCTGGCAGAGGTTGCAGCTCTTTCTATTGCATCCCTCTAGCTTTCAAGTCAAGAGCTCCTGTGTCACACAAGGAAAAGCAATCTTTTACCTGCTTTGCCATGCTCATGGCAGCAGCAATGCAGATGCCAGCAGCTGATGCCCACAAGGACAGCCAGCCTGGACTTATCTTCATTAAATATCTTTGTCCTGATGTCTTTCCAGAAGCTGGGACATTTCTCCATCTCAGCAGAAGAGGGTAGGAGGGGTCCAAGGTGAGGGCACACTCTGCTCTTTATCTGGCACTCGAAGAGAAAGAGAAAATGGAAACCAGATGTGTTTCCCTGCCCATGGCAAACACCAGCCTTTCCATCCTTACAGTCCTCCTGACATCAGCACTAACTGAAACAACATCCCACTCACCTTTGCCATGTCTGGCAGAGGTTGCAGCTCTTTCTATTGCATCCCTCTAGCTTTCAAGTCAAGAGCTCCTGTGTCACACAAGGAAAAGCAATCTTTTACCTGCTTTGCCATGCTCATGGCAGCAGCAATGCAGATGCCAGCAGCTGATGCCCACAAGGACAGACAGCCTGGACTTATTTTCATTACATATCTTTGTCCTGATGTCCTTCTAGAAGCTTGGACATTTCTCCATCTCAGCAGAAGTGGGCAGGAGGGGTCCAAGGTAAGGGCACACTCTGCTCTTTATCTGGCACTCAAAGAGAAAGAGAAAATGAAAACCAGATGTGTTTCCCTGCCCATGGCAAACACCAGCCTTTCCATCCTTACAGTCCTCCTGACATCAGCACTAACTGAAACAACATCCCACTCACCCTTGCCATGTCTGGCAGAGGTTGCAACTCTTTCTATTGCATCCCTCTAGCTTTCAAGTCAAGAGCTCCTGTGTCACACAAGGAAAAGCAATCTTTTACCTGCTGTGCCATGCTCATGGCAGCAGCAATGCAGATGCCAGCAGCTGATGCCCACAAGGACAGCCAGCCTGGACTTATTTTCATTACATATCTTTGTCTTGATGTCCTTCTAGAAGCTTGGACATTTCTCCATCTCAGCAGCAGAGGGCAAGAGAGTTCCAAGTTGAGGGCAAACTATCCCATGTTTATCTGGCATTCAAAGAGAAAGAGAAAATGAAAACCAGATGTGTTTCCCTGCCCATGGCAAACACCAGCCTTTCCATCCTTACAGTCCTTCCTGACATCAGCACTAATTGAAACAACATCCCACTCACCCTTGCCATGTCTGGCAGAGGTTGCAGCTCTTTCTATTGCATCCCTCTAGCTTTCAAGTCAAGAGCTCCTGTGTCACACAAGGAAAAGCAATCTTTTACCTGCTGTGCCATGCTCATGGCAGCAGCAATGCAGATGCCAGCAGCTGATGCCCACAAGGACAGCCAGCCTGGACTTATTTTCATTACATATATTTGTCCTGATGTCCTTCTACAAGCTGGAACATTTCTCCATCTCAACAGAAGAGGGCAGGAGGGGTCCAAGGTGAGGGCACACTCTCCCCTGTTTATCTGGCACTCAAAGAGAAAGAGAAAATGAAAACCAGATGTGTTTCCCTGCCCATGGCAAACACCAGCCTTTCCATCCTTACAGTCTTCCTGACTTCAGCAATAATTGAAACAACATCCCACTCACCCTTGCCATGTCTGCCAGAGGTTGCAGCTCTTTCTATTGCATCCCTCTAGCTTTCAAGTCAAGAGCTCCTGTGTCACACAAGGAAAAGCAATCTTTTACCTGCTTTGCCATGCTCATGGCAGCAGCAATGCAGATGCCAGCAGCAGATGCCCACAAGGACAGCCAGCCTGGACTTATCTTCATTAAATATCTTTGTCCTGATGTCTTTCCAGAAGCTGGGACATTTCTCCATCTCAGCAGAAGAGGGCAGGAGGGGTCCAAGGTGAGGGCACACTCTGCTCTTTATCTGGCACTCGAAGAGAAAGAGAAAATGGAAACCAGATGTGTTTCCCTGCCCATGGCAAACACCAGCCTTTCCATCCTTACAGTCCTCCTGACATCAGCACTAACTGAAACAACATCCCACTCACCTTTGCCATGTCTGGCAGAGGTTGCAGCTCTTTCTATTGCATCCCTCTAGCTTTCAAGTCAAGAGCTCCTGTGTCACACAAGGAAAAGCAATCTTTTACCTGCTTTGCCATGCTCATGGCAGCAGCAATGCAGATGCCAGCAGCTGATGCCCACAAGGACAGACAGCCTGGACTTATTTTCATTACATATCTTTGTCCTGATGTCCTTCTACAAGCTTGGACATTTCTCCATCTCAGCAGAAGTGGGCAGCAGGGTTTCAAGGTGAGGGCACACTCTCCTCTTTATCTGGCACTCAAAGAGAAAGAGAAAATGAAAACCAGATGTGTTTCCCTGCCCATGGCAAACACCAGCCTTTCCATCCTTACAGTCCTCCTGACATCAGCACTAATTGAAACAACATCCCACTCACCCTTGCCATGTCTCCCAGAGGTTGCAGCTCTTTCTATTGCATCCCTCTAGCTTTCAAGTCAAGAGCTCCTGTGTCACACAAGGAAAAGCAATCTTTTACCTGCTGTGCCATGCTCATGGCAGCAGCAATGCAGATGCCAGCAGCTGATGCCCACAAGGACAGCCAGCCTGGACTTATTTTCATTACATATCTTTGTCCTGATGTCCTTCTACAAGCTGGGACATTTCTCCATCTCAGCAGAAGAGGGCAGGAGGGGTCCAAGGTGAGGGCACACTCTGCTCTTTATCTGGCACTCAAAGAGAAAGAGAAAATGAAAACAAGATGTGTTTCCCTGCCCAAGGCAAACACCAGACTTTCCATCCTTACAGTCTTCCTGACTTCAGCAATAATTGAAACAACATCCCACTCACCTTTGCCATGTCTGGCAGAGGTTGCAGCTCTTTCTATTGCATCCCTCTAGCTTTCAAGTCAAGAGCTCCTGTGTCACACAAGGAAAAGCAATCTTTTACCTGCTTTGCCATGCTCATGGCAGCAGCAATGCAGATGCCAGCAGCTGATGCCCACAAGGACAGCCAGCCTGGACTTATTTTCATTACATATCTTTGTCCTGATGTCCTTCTAGAAGCTTGGACATTTCTCCATCTCAGCAGAAGAGGGCAGGAGGGGTCCAAGGTGAGGGCAAGCTCTGCTCTTTATCTGGCATTCAAAGAGAAAGAGAAAATGAAAACCAGATGTGTTTCCCTGCCCATGGCAAACACCAGCCTTTCCATCCTTACAGTCCTCCTGACATCAGCAGCAACTGAAACAACATCCCACTCACCTTTGCCATGTCTGGCAGAGGTTGCAGCTCTGTCTATTGCATCCCTCTAGCTTTCAAGTCAAGAGCTCCTGTGTCACACAAGGAAAAGCAATCTTTTACCTGCTTTGCCATGCTCATGGCAGCAGCAATGCAGATGCCAGCAGCTGATGCCCACAAGGACTGCCAGCCTGGACTTATTTTCATTACATATCTTTGTCCTGATGTCCTTCCAGAAGATGGAACATTTCTCCATCTCAGCAGCAGAGGGCAGGATGGGTCCAAGGTGAGGGCACACTCTCCCCTGTTTATCTGGCACTCAAAGAGAAAGAGAAAATGAAAACCAGATGTGTTTCCCTGCCCATGGCAAACACCAGACTTTCCATCCTTACTGTCCTTCCTGACATCAGCACTAATTGAAACAACATCCCACTCACCTTTGCCATGTCAGGCAGAGGTTGCAGCTCTTTCTATTGCATCCCTCTAGCTTTCAAGTCAAGAGCTCCTGTGTCACACAAGGAAAAGCAATCTTTTACCTGCTTTGCCATGCTCATGGCAGCAGCAATGCAGATGCCAGCAGCTGATGCCCACAAGGACAGCCAGCCTGGACTTATTTTCATTACACATCTTTGTCCTGATGTCCTTCTAGAAGCTTGGACATTTCTCCCTCTCAGCAGCAGAGGGCAAGAGAGTTCCAAGTTGAGGGCAAACTATCCCCTGTTTATCTGGCACTCAAAGAGAAAGAGAAAATGAAAACCAGATGTGTTTCCCTGCCCATGGCAAACACCAGCCTTTCCATCCTTACAGTCCTTCGTGACATCAGCAGCAATGGAAACAACATCCCACTCACCTTTGCCATGTCTGGTAGAGGTTGCAGCTCTTTCTATTGCATCCCTCTAGCTTTCAAGTCAAGAGCTCCTGTGTCACACAAGGAAAAGCAATCTTTTACCTGCTGTGCCATGCTCATGGCAGCAGCAATGCAGATGCCAGCAGCAGATGCCCACAAGGACAGCCAGCCTGGACTTATTTTCATTACATATCTTTGTCTTGATGTCCTTCTAGAAGCTTGGACATTTCTCCATCTCAGCAGCAGAGGGCAGGATGGGTCCAAGGTGAGGGCACACTCTCCTCTTTATCTGGCACTCAAAGAGAAAGAGAAAATGAAAACCAGATGTGTTTCCCTGCCCATGGCAAACACCAGCCTTTCCATCCTTACAGTCCTTCCTGACATCAGCAGCAATGGAAACAACATCCCACTCACCTTTGCCATGTCTGGCAGAGGTTGCAGCTCTTTCTATTGCATCCCTCTAGCTTTCAAGTCAAGAGCTCCTGTGTCACACAAGGAAAAGCAATCTTTTACCTGCTTTGCCATGCTCATGGCAGCAGCAATGCAGATGCCAGCAGCTGATGCCCACAAGGACAGCCAGCCTGGACTTATTTTCATTACATATCTTTGTCCTGATGTCCTTCCAGAAGCTTGGACATTTCTCCATCTCAGCAGAAGTGGGCAGGAGGGGTCCAAGGTGAGGGCACACTCTGCTCTTTATCTGGCACTCAAAGAGAAAGAGAAAATGAAAACCAGATGTGTTTCCCTGCCCATGGCAAACACCAGCCTTTCCATCCTTACAGTCCTCCTGACATCAGCACTAACTGAAACAACATCCCACTCACCCTTGCCATGTCTGGCAGAGGTTGCAACTCTTTCTATTGCATCCCTCTAGCTTTCAAGTCAAGAGCTCCTGTGTCACACAAGGAAAAGCAATCTTTTACCTGCTGTGCCATGCTCATGGCAGCAGCAATGCAGATGCCAGCAGCTGATGCCCACAAGGACAGCCAGCCTGCACTTATTTTCATTACTTATCTTTGTCCTGATGTCCTTCTACAAGCTGGAACATTTCTCCATCTCAGCAGAAGAGGGCAGGATGGGTCCAAGGTGAGGGCACACTCTCCTCTTTATCTGGCACTCAAAGAGAAAGAGAAAATGAAAACAAGATGTGTTTCCCAGCCCATGGCAAACACCAGCCTTTCCATCCTTACAGTCCTCCTGACATCAGCAGCAACTGAAACAACATCCCACTCACCTTTGCCATGTCTGGCAGAGGTTGCAGCTCTTTCTATTGCATCCCTCTAGCTTTCAAGTCAAGAGCTCCTGTGTCACACAAGGAAAAGCAACCTTTTACCTGCTTTGCCATGCTCATGGCAGCAGCAATGCAGATGCCAGCAGCTGATGCCCACAAGGACAGCCAGCCTGGACTTATTTTCATTACATAACTATGTCCTGATGTCCTTCTACAAGCTGGAACATTTCTCCATCTCAGCAGAAGAGGGCAGGATGGTTCCAACGTGAGGGCACACTCTCCCCTGTTTATCTGGCACTCGAAGAGAAAGAGAAAATGAAAACCAAATGTGTTTCCCTGCCCATGGCAAACACCAGCCTTTCCATCCTTACAGTCCTTCCTGCCATCAGCACTAATTGAAACAACATCCCACTCACCTTTGCCTAATCTGGCAGGGAGGTGATGCTCTTTCTAATATACCCCTCTTGCTTTGAATTCACCAGTGCTTGTGTCACACAAGGAAATGCAACATTCCAGCTGTTCTGCCATTCCCATAGCAACAACTATGCAGATGCGAGCAGCTGATGCCCACAAGGACAGCCAACCTGGACTTATTTTCATTACATATCTTTGTCCTGTAGTCCCTCTAGAAGGTTGAACGCTTCTCCATCTCTGCTGCAATGGTCAAAAAGGGTCCAAGTTTAGGGCACACTCTCCTCATGGCCTCTTCCACTCAAAGACAAAGGGAACATGAAAACCAGAAGTTTTTCTTTGCCCATGGCAGACACTAGCCTTTCCATCCTGACAGTCCTTCCTACAATCACCTGGAATTGAAACAATATCCCCCACATCTCTTTTTTGAACTTATTCATGCATGAATAATAATAATGAGAATTTTTCTGTAAATCTTATTTCTGCATGGAAACGATCTGATAACCGGAGCTTTTTTCTCTAAAACAATCCAGCGAATTTGCATTGCTTATCTATGTACGCAAAATGTTTTTGCCATTCATCTCAAATATCAATACATCTGGCAAAATAAGATAGAAAAAGTATTTACAGACATTTTTGGACATAGATTACTTCTGGTCAAGTGGGAAAGAATCCCTAAGCTGCAATCATGAAATACTTTTATCACTTTCTCTGATTTAGCCAGTGTTACTAAAAGGGAAATAAGACACAGGCTTTTTAAAGCAGCTGCCAATTTAAGAATGATAATAAGTTTTATTATTCTTGGCTAAGATCAAAGTCCCCCATTTCAGGATTATCTCCAGCTCATCAAGTATAATTAACAGTTTTGGATAGCCACATTATTATATAGCAATATTGTCTTCCTGCAAGGAATTTCATTGTTTTGACACGTGCCACAGGTTGTTAATAGATTGCCTGATTACCATTTATTTTTTTTATTGGCTTATGATGACCACAGAAAATTATACAGCAGCACCATAAAAACTTTAAATCCTATCCCATGTATCTGCACTCATACGAAAATCATATTGGAAAGCATTGGTGAAACTAAGATTACAAAATAAAGCAGAGGACAATTTCAGTGAAAGCCTGCAGTTTTACAGCTCTGCCCATTTCAAACCCCTGAAGACATCCACGGGTTTCCTGCTGTGGGACACAGGCACTCACCTGCAGCTCAGCACTGCCTGCTCATGCCTGTGCACACCTTCAGGCTGGAACCAAGGAAATCCTCAGCAAAGACATCAGTACACTTTTGTTATGACGACTTTCATAAAGAAGCATCAAATATTTCTTCACGAGAAATACTGCAAGTCCCTTTGACACTAGCCCTTATTTTAAATGTTTAGATTTATGCTTCATTCAGGCGTGCTGTCACTCCCAAAAAGATTTTTATTCTTTTGCTTTTCATTCTGAGGAACACAGTGATTTCTGCCTTGTTTACTGACTGTAGGCACAGCAATACTCCTGCACCTTCAGGGAAACAGCAAATCCATCTCTTTCACACCCTACTTCTATCAAGCTCATTCACCTTACAAGGTATTTATTGCAAGCAGCTCTTCCAGAAATGGAGATTAACAGAGCCTGCAACCCAGGACACCTCAGTAAGCCAGTACTTTTCATCTCCTGAAGGTGTAGGTAGACACAGAGCTGGAACATCTTTTCCAGAGCTGTGTGATGCTATCTCATCTGTGTTCCCTTACTGTTGACTCAGTGTCACTTCTTATCTAACCTGGTTGCATCCCAGGATTTCTGGTGCCAAAAATAAACTGACAGCTTTCATCACTAGTTAAAAGGAAACTGCAATGGGAAAAGCAATTTTTCTGATTTCTCTGTTGATCAAAGATGCTTCATGCAAGCCTGATGCGGTAGAAACAATATCAGCTTTAGAATGACAGTCATTAGAGCAGAATCCTTTCACTGATGAAATCCCACAGTCCTGATTCATACAACACTGACACTGGAGGACAAAGTAGTTTAGATGAGAGCGCATTAAAAATGACTAAGTTAAGGTCTCAGCAAAGAGTGACAAGTATGAAAAAAAGAGGTTGCAGAAACTGCTTCAGTTTGGCACTCTGGCATAAAGTATGACAACACACAACCTGCCTGTGCAGTTCCAGAAGCAGAAGAAAGCCGTCAACCAAGACTTGTTCTCATCTGCTCTGAAAGTCCACTGGGACAAGGCCACTTTTCTCTGACGTGCTTCCAGAAGTATCACTTCTGAGCACTGTGCCAGGGAGTTACAAGATACTGTTTGTGTGTACAGAGGAGAAAAAGACGTCTGTCTGGAAACAGACTTGGTGAAGGAGAAGCAGCATTTTCCAGAGTACTTCAGAAAGAACTGAGCACTGCCCCAAGAGCTTCAGAGCGGCAGGCTGTCACAGTGTGCCAACCAGCTCAGCTGTGAGTTGGCACTGAAGCTGCACCACAGGGAGAACAAAGCCCCCTGTGCACCCTTGGAGAGCCAAGGGTTGGAGATTCATGAACCTTGAGCTCCTTTCCAACCCGGGCCATGCTGTGATTCTGGGATTCTCACCTTTGCCTCATCTGGCAGAGGGAGGCAGCTCTTTCTCTTGTCTCCCTATGGCTGTCAGGTCACCAGGGCCAGTGTCACACAGGGAACTGCAAACACTGTGTGTGCTGTGCCCTGCCCATGGCAGCACAGAGGCAGCTGCCAGCAGCTGATGCCCACAAGGACAGCCAGCCTGGACTTCCTTTGATTCCTTCCCTTTGGATCAGCGTCCTTCAGGAAGGCGGAACATCTCTCCAGCTGAGCAGCAGAGGACAGCAGGGCTTCGTTGTCTGGGCATGTTCTCTTCTGGCCCTCTGGCCCTCACAGACACAGGAGGAGGACACAGAGGCTGCTGTAACACAGCCAGCCCTGCCTCTCAGGTCAGCTCTCAGGCCATCCTCTCTCCCCTCAGCAGCAGCTCACTGTTCTGCACTCCTCTGGCCTGGGCTGGCAGAGGTGTGCAGCAGTTCTGCTGATCTCCCAGTGCTGGCCATGTCTGCAGTGCCTGTGTGAAAGACACAGGAAGCTGCCAGCATTGCACTGCTCTGCTGTGCCCCTGCCATCACCGAGTTTGCTGTCAGCAGCTGCTGCTACACGTCCATTCAGGCACAGGCCTTTCCTTCCTGGCCCTCTTTCCCCCCCTCTCTCCTCTGCTCTCTCTCGTGCTCCCCTTTGGCCTGGGCTGGCTGAGCAGTGCAGGCCTTGTTGTTGCTCCCTGGGCCAACTACGTCACGGTTCCCCGTGACTCTGCCAGCTGCTCTGACACAGCGACTGCGTCCTCAGTGTGGATTCCAGAATGCGACAGACGTCCAGAGAAGACTTCCAGGGCTGATTGGAACATGCTGCCATCAAGAACTGCCATGGCTCAGGCCCCCTGGGAATCTGCTCACAGCGAAAGCTGCTGTCACTCTGTGTGGGCACAGCCTTGTCTGTGTAGGCCTGCTCACACTGCAGCCCCTGTCTGCACCAGAACCGTGCCGATCCACCTTCTCTTGGCCTCCTTGCCTGCATGGAAAAGGGCAGCTTGGGCTGAAGTCCCTCAACTTTCAGATGGCCGAGTGAAGTCTCTGAGCCCTGGTGACCCACGCAGCTCTCCAGCCTGCTGACCTGCTCTGCTGGGGCTGTCTTAAAAGGCAGAGGGCACGTTATCCTCATGTCCCCACATCCATCCCTCTTAGCATACTGATGGCCAGTTCCTAAAAGGACACCTGCACAATCTCTCTGAATGTTAATCAACACTTAGTTGGTCTGTGCACTGCAGAAATTGCACCTAGGTTTTCAGTGGTGATTAGCTATGTGTTTAGTCAGAGGTGCAATGCTTCTAATGGTGAGAGAAAGAAATTCCCAGTTGTCACCAGGTGGAACACACTTCAGACTGGAATCCTCAAGCAGACTGCAGTCAAGCTTTCTTAATTACTCGTTGTTGTTATCAATTCAGACACATCTCTCAATTCCTGCTTGAATGAACATTCTGTAATGAAAGCAGCACTTTTTACTTCCTTTACAAGTTCTTATCTGAATGCTAAATGCAACATCAATTCACTTCTCACTGGGTTGAACGTTTTAAATATTTGGTAAACATAATGGTTCTAATTCTGACATTTAATATGAAAATATTAAAATTCCTTGTAACTACTTTTTTGTTAGAATGCCAGATGCTAAAGGGATGAAGTGGCACAAGAAAGCAAAATGTCTCTGCTGATGGCAGGAAGGACTGTAAGGATGGAAAGGCTGGTGTTTGCCATGGGCAGGGAAACACTGCTGGTTTTCTTGTTCCCTTTGTCTTTGAGTGCCAGAAAAACAGAGGAGAGCGTGCCCTCACCTTGGACCCCTCCTGCCCTCTGCTGCTGAGATGGAGAAATGTCCCACCTCCTACAAGGACATCAGGACAAAGATAAGTAATCAAAGTATTTCCAGGCTGGCTGTACTTGTGGGCATCTGTTGCTGGAAAATTTAATGGCAGTAAACTGCCTAGATAATGACAGAATGAGGGTGACAATAGAATGGTACGTAATCACAGTGCAATGAAAAAAGTATGCAGGGTGCAGGAAGGGAGGTGTGGACATTCTGAGTTGCAACTCTGTATTTGCTCCAGAAAGCTCTATCAGAATGGAAGACTGAAGGAAATACTTTGAGTGTTTTTTTAATGTGACTGGATGAAAGATCCATGTGGCAAATTGAATAACTGAGTGGTAAAGGGACATAGATACCTCACTGTTTCATGGAACCTTTCAATTAAGCATCTGAGCACTGTGTACAGGACTTGGGAATATAAGTATTAGAGGATGATGGAATATCTGTATTTGGAAGGGACCTCGAGGATCATGTATTCCACCTCCTGGTTCCACACCGGACCTCCTATGGGTCAAGCCCTGTGTCTGAGAGCATTGTGCAAATGCTCTTTGGCCTTTGTCAGCTCAGTGCCAAACCACTGCCCTGGGGAGCCAGTGCCAAATTCCATGTATCTAGGTCATCCTACAGAATGATGCCAAGAACAGTTATAGAGATCGACTTACAAACAAAATTCTTGTCTTGAATTAATGGTACACTCACCATTTAAAAAAAAAAAAAAAAGAAAAAAAAAAAGGAAATAATAGAGAAAAAAAAAAAAGAAAAAGAAAAAGAAAAAGAAAAAAAGAAGAAAAAAAATGAAAAAAAAAAATCAGAGCCATATTCTTACACTGGCATTTTACAGTATTGTCAGATTTTTGTAATTCTGTTTTGTCATATAAGATTCTCTCATCATGAAATAATGACCAAATTCTCTTTTCAGATCTAAACATACAAATGCTAAAGGCAGCAGTGCTGTTCAAGAGTACACTACCAGCTCAAACACTGCTTTGGCTATAAAACTGAAGGTAGTAAGGAATTTTATCAAGGAGTTTGAAGAAAACATGCAAGTGTAGATTTAAAAGCAACCTGTATTGTTACTTAGAGTTTGATATAGTGTAATCGAATGCACAGTACTTGTAACGTGTGTTTTACAAAATGCTGTGCAATGTAGGCATCTATTAAGATGAATGCTGCAAGTTCTAATATGTCCATGACCTTTTCAAACTGTTCCTTACTCCTACACATCACTACGAGTAGTTCTTCTGTCAGGAAGGATCACATGAGTAATTAACCTGTGACCTTAAGTTTGGAATTAACTGCATACAGTGGAAGTAAGAGCTGTGGGTTATTTTGCTCTTTCAGTGTTGAGCAGCCGAGGTGTTTTGTTTTGGAGGGTGGACAGTGATGGGACAAGTGGGGAATGGCTTTAGACTGAGACGGGGGGTGTTGAGGTTTAGGTTGGATGTGAAGAGGAAGTTTTTCAGCCAGAGGGTGGTGAGGCACTGGAACAGGTTGCCCAGGGAGGCTGTGGATGCCCCATCCCTGCAGGCATCCAAGGCCAGGCTGGATGTGGCTCTGGGCAGCCTGGGCTGCTGGTTGGCAGGTTAGAAAGCCCACAGGACTTTATTGCAGCCCTGGGTGCAGGGGGATCACTGCACCTAGCATGCACACAGAAGAGCTGGAGCACACAGGTGATGTACATTCCACTTGTGAACATTCCTGCAATTCCAGAGAGCGTGCGCCTGTTCCAATCACTGTTGCACAGATTAAAAACTGATTGCAGATGAGCTGTTTTGGTATGGGGTTCTTGCCAACGGTCTGCAGTGGCTGTGTGATTCCTCAAGGAGTTGCTCTCCAGCCCAAAGGTCATGTCCTAAGTCGACCAGATCCCGTTTGTGTCCAGAAATGGCTGACAACAGATCAGCTGCTGGTCAAGTTTCTAACATCACACTGGCCTTGCTCCAGTGTCTGCGTCATCAGCCCCAGCACATACGGTGCACCTCTTCAAGGCTTTGCAACACTGAGACTCTGCACTTGGGCTCCAGACATCCTGCTGCACCAAGAGGTTATTCTAGCATAACCACAATTATAGGCAGTGTTTAGACAAGCTCTTACAGGAAAACCATGAACACAAGGCTAAAGAGAGACTAAGTGATGCACTGTGCAGGAATACTCATGGAAGTCTTCACAGTGCAGGAGTCTGATCTGATTACAGATGCTGTGCTTTAAGTACCCCTTATCATATCTTTTTTTTCACTGTTGTGCAGGGGTTGGACTCAGTGATCTCTGGAGGCTGGAGATGCTGTTTGCTAATGGAAGATGGAGAGAGGGAAAGCAAGTAAAAGGCATGCTGTGCATAGCCACCACATGACATCTGCACCATTTCCCCCTGCACCAAGGAGGAGCAGCTCACAAGCTTGGCCTGGGCCAGGGAAGGGAGCAGACAAACATCTGGACCGACCCCAAACGAGCTGGTTCTGCAGGTTGGGTGTCTGCTGCTGCTTGTCTCACATCCTGCTGCTCAGCGGTAGATTTGTTCCTGCTCAGTGCTAACAGGAAACTCACACAGCATTTCTGTTTCAGCTGTGCCAACGCTTTGATCCCTTGCTGCTTGGATGGGGCGTTTGAAGAAGGATGCCTGTGCTGATGTCCAGCCAGGCTTTGGGGATGAGTCTCCACACCAGGGTACGACTGACAGGACTGAGGGTTGGGGATCCAGCCAGGTCGAGTCCAGTGTGCTTAGCTCTTGTTCTTAGTGCTTGTTTTTGCTCAGGAGGGCAGGAGGTGAACCTCGTGAACCAATGCCTGCAGACGGGGTTTGCAGAGAAAGAGGTCCTGCAGGCCTTGTGTGACAGCCACGGAGCTGCAGCGAGGCTGCATCCGTGTAAAACACCAGAGATCCACGGAGGTGTGAAGGGGAGCTGTGGGCTGCAGTCACGCAGGAAGGGATGTGCATGCTCGGGGTTTGGTTGTTGTGTGTGTGTTAAGTGACTGTGATACCACTGCTGGGTCAGTGTGAGTGTACGGAACAAGTGTGACAGCCTTTTTGATGGAGCCCTGTGAAAGGAGTCCTATGGACTTGAGATCCAACTATCAGCCCGTGGGCATCATCCAGGAGTTGGGGTAGGGGATGAGGCAAGGGAAGTTGGGCTAAGAAAGGGATAAAGCAGTCTGGCAGTAGTTCTGTGTTTCTCCCATCTCCTGCTTTATTTCCTTCCAGGTGAAATAGATGGGTGCTGCAACATGCCCTTGAATGTAACAAAAGCCACTCTAGTGTGGATTTGACATGGGCCCAGCACTGCAAGGTACGCTGCTGGGAGGAAGCGTCCATCTGGCTGAGGGCAGGAAGGCCCTCCAGAGGGATGCACTGAGGCCAGTTGTGCGAGGCTCAACAAGAGCAAGCGCCAGGTCCTGCGCTTTGGTCATGACGACCCCGTGCCAGCTTCTCCAGGATTTGGCTGGGGTAGAATTCCAAGCAGCCCCTGATTCCAGAACGTTGGGCTGGGCTGTTGAAATCTTCTGCCCTTGTGACTGGTCTTGCCTCCCCACCCTGTGCGTCGTGGTGGAGCAGCCTGGTGGCCCTCAGTGATGTCATAAGGGCTAGAATGAGGGGAGGAGCAGTGCGTGCTGCGTCCCTTCATTGGAGCGCTGGAGCTCTGACTGAGCAGCTCGCTTGTTGCACTTGTGCACCGACTGCGTCCCTTTGTCTTCACACCGTCCTGTGCAGCACCTTGTAGGTAAGCTGAGACAGTGTGGGAGAGACGGGGGGACAGTGAGTGCTGAGAACTGCTGGCTGGCGGAGCTCATAGGATCACATTATCTCCATCAGCAGAGGGGTGGCCATGAGGGACAGGGAGGTGATTGTCCCCCCCTGCTCTGCTCTTGTGAGGCCCCAGCTGCAGTACAGTGTCCAGAAAGACAGGGAGCTGTTGGAGAGGGTCCAGAGGCGAGCCACAGAGATGATCAGGGGACAGGAGCACCTCCCCTGCCAAGACAGGCTGAGGGAGCTGGGCTTGTTCAGCCTGGAGAAATGAAGGCTGTGGGGTGACCTCATGGCAGCCTTCAGTACCTAAAGGGAGCCTAAAAAGAGGAGGGGAATCAACTCTTTGAAAGGGTAGATAACAGCAGGACAAGGGGAAATGGTTTTAAGTTGAAAACTTAAGTTTTTAAGTTGAGGGAGGGCAGATTTTGGATTTTCCGTCGTAGTCTTTGCTAAACCGTGGAAGCAAACTGACCTGCTCTTTCTCTCTCCTCTCTCCACCCTCTGCCTGCTTCCCTGCTGCAGCTTTTGCTCGTGGAAGATCAGAGCAAAGTGACAAGGAACGGCTGCGGATTCGTGAGATTTCTCTTCCTCGTTCTGATCTCTTGCCAGGTACCTGCCATGGTTTGTCTCCCCACATGCTTTAGCAGCCCGTGACGCCCCATGTTTAGTAACACAGCCTCATCCAGCTTTGATGGGACGCTGGTCACGTGTGGGTTTTCTCCACGTGCTCTGCAGCTCAGCCCTCAGAAGGATGCTGTCTGTGGTGCTGTGACCAGCTGGTTTTATGGAAAGCAATCCCTTAGGCAAAGAGTCCCAGCCCCAGCTTGTGCAGAGCTGCACAGCATCACCAGGGACACCAGCAGGCGTGCTTGGGCTGTGTGAGTGTGCCCGACAGCTGTAGGGAGCACAGCAGAGATGTGAACAGAGAAAATAAAAGTGTGTTTCTTTTCAGTTCCAGCTTGTCACACCTACGCTGATGGCTGTGGCGTGCAGCGAGATCAGCTGTGGGCCTGACCTGGCATGGACAGAGGTAGAGTATGAAGCTCTGATTGGTCTTTGTTCCCTGACTGCAGCCAGCAGAGTGAGCCGCAGATGTGCTCTCCTGCTTTCCAAGAGAGCTCCTCTGTGGCAAGACAGTAGTGCAAGTGTGGCAAGTTTATAAAAGTACCAGAGCCATCTCGGCTGTGGGGTTTGTCCTCTACTGACTTTTCCCTTGAAATGGCTGCAGAAACAACAATCATTCTCTGCTCTGTTTGGCCTCGCTGTTGGTTGGACTGCTCAAGAGAGCTGCTTGGTGCTTGCAATGGCACTGTTTGCACCTTGTAACTGCAGCCGTAGCTTTGGTTTCCCTCTTCACGGTCTCCTAGCATCTGAAACAGTCAGCCTTCCTGCACAAAGAGCGCAGGAAAGGAGGGGGCAAAATGGACAAGGCCACCTGTCTGCATCAGTGCCATTGCTGATTAGTCTGGGTGGGGAGAGATGTATCTTTGCATTGCCTGGCGTGTGCCTGCTGCACACCAGGGAGAGAAACAGCCGTTATTAGACTTGCAGTTCCTTCTGAAGTGCCCATGATAAGGACCAAGTGCATTTCCTGCAGCTTTCTCTGCAGATGTGCTCCTCACCTTGAAATCCTCCTTGTTGGTTCCCAGCTCCTCACCGTGGCCTGTGCTCTCTGTTTCAGGCTGAGAACAAGGGGAAGCCCCTGCTGGACCATGAGGTGGCACCTGTGAATGTTCCAGCTATTGCTGCTGCCCATGCTATTAAGAGATACGTTGCCCAGGCAGCGGATGAACTCTCCTTTGAGGTAAGCAGTTCAAGGCGTTCCTTGTTGCTCAATTTTACAATGGCAAATGCCTTCAGAGCTGCACTGGTGCAAGTGCTCTCATGCTCGGCGATGTTTGGCAGTGCAGAAGAATGCAGTCATTTGAGCTGTGCTTTCCTCCCAGCCGTGCTGAAGCTGGGATTGACGTTGCAATCTCTTGCAGGTGGGAGACATCATCTGTGTCATCGACATGCCACCAAAGGAGCTGACCCCCTGGTGGAGAGGCAAGCTCGGCTTCCAGGTAGGCACAAGCTTCAGACTGGAGAGTGCAACTTCAGTAAAGGCAGGAATCTCAGCTTAGAGCTGCTCTGCCTGCACAGGATGCCCAGTGGACATAAACAGTTTCCTTGTGTCGGTGTCAGAGGACCTTGCCTTTGGCTGCAAATGTTGAAAAATTATTACCTTTATGCTGTGAACTATGGCCATTTTCTGCTGGATAGTCTTATGGAACGTCAGGCAAGCACGTTCTGAGGGAAATGTTACGTGCCTTTTGGTTTAACAGTTCAGATCTGAGAAGTGCTGCATGCAATAGTTGGCTTCTCTTCTTGTTACAGGCTGGATTTTTCCCAGGGGAGTGTGTGGAACTCATTAATAAGAACATTCCTGAGGCACTCATCAATTCTGTGCCAAAGCCAGGTAGGGATGTTACATTTGATGGTGTGGGAAAGCAAAATGAAGTCTTTTTGGGGGTATGTTCCATGTTTAGTACCTCCTTTATCCATCCCACATTGTCCTCTGGGTTGATGATTCTTCATGCACACCATGGGGCAGAGATTTGGCCCAATCCTCCTGTGTTTATGATTGGACTTGGCAAAACTATAGAATCTTCATAGAATGGCTTGGGATGGAAGGGACCTCAGGGATCATCATGCTCCAACCCTCCTGCCTCAGGATGGTCTCCCAGCCCCCACATTTAATGTCAGATTAGACCAGGCTGCCCAGGGCCCCATCCAGCCTGGCCTTGGGCTCCTCCAGAGATGGGGAAAATCCCTTTTTGTATGTACTGGTTGGTAATGTTCTTCCCGTTCTGACGTGCTCTGTAGAATGTGCTGTGCTCGGCCTCGTCCAACGGAGCCAAACCTGAAATGACCTGGTTTCTTCCTTTTGTTGTGCAGAGCCCAAGAAACGCAGCAAGATCCTCACCTTCCTTCGTTCCTTGGTGAAGGCCCGCCCAAAGAAACCGACCGAGCGGGAGGTGGAGAAGGAAAGGGTGTTTGGCGGTGACCTGGGAGAGCATCTTCTCCACTCCGGTCGTGATGGTAAGGAGCTGCCCATTCCTGAGATCTTCCTCTGCTGGCATCTAAATAAGATGAAAGGGAGCTCATATCTAGCAGGGGGTAGGCTGATAGCAGTGGAGGCACGTGTAATGGGAGTTGATGGCTGAAGGATAAAGTGAGGCGGATACTCCTAAGAGACAAGCACATCTGTATTTGCTTCAGCCAAGCCTGGCTGGGCTTAATGGATGGGATGTGAAGCACAGCCTGCAGCAGGACTTGAATCAGGAGCTCCACTGACGGCTGGCACGTGTTCTTCAGTCCCCCAGGTCCTCCAGAGCTGCGCTGAGTTCATTGAGCAGCACGGCGTGGTGCAGGGGATATACCGCCTGTCCGGCGTCGCGTCCAACATCCAGAGACTGCGGTAAGAGTGCTGCGACTGACACAGCCTGAGTGCATCTGGTGTGGCTTTGGGCTTGCCTTCCTCTCGCTCAACCGGGTTTGCGTCCCTCTCTCCAGGCAGGAATTTGAGTCGGAGCAGATTCCTGAGCTCACCGTCCGCGACATTCACAGCGTGAGCTCCCTCTGCAAGATGTACTTCAGGGAGCTCCCGAACCCTCTGCTCACCCACCAGCTGTACGGCAAGTTCTCGGTAAGCACAAGGCCACGTCTTTCATTTCCCTCTTCCTGGGCCTCTTGGCAGATGGCTGCAGCAGTGCCCCAGCTCGGAGGCCCTTTTGCTGTCAGCCCCACGAGGTTTACTCGCAGTGGTGTACTAGCCTGATTGGTGTCTCGCTCCCTTTCTGCACTACTCCAGGATGCTGTTGGTGCCGCTACAGAGGAGGAGCGGCTGCTCAGAATGCAGGACGTCATCCAGCAGCTGCCCGCTCCTCACTACAGGTCAGTGCTGCCCTCAGCCTGCTGAGCTCAGCCCTGCTGCATTGCAGAGGGCAACGATGCGGTTCCAGCCTTTGTCTTTCTGAATTGCAGCACGGCATGCTCGTTGGTGCTGAACGTTTGCCTCTCTTGTTTTCCAGGACACTGGAGTTCCTGATGAGACACTTGGCGTGTCTGGCTGGGAGCTCCACCACCACAAACATGCATGCCAAGAACCTAGCCATTGTGTGGGCTCCAAACCTCTTAAGGTAAACTTCTGGTTCTGTTTCAACACAACGCTTCATCTGTTCTTCCGTAAAAAAAAAACAGTCCTCCCTTTTTCTCCATCAAATGTGCTCTTCTCCTGTAAAATCTGTGGCTGACAGAAGCGCAGGAGCCTGGGCTGTTCTCCAACCCCACGGGCACAATATCTAGGTGACAATTGTGTTCTATTCTTTAGATGGGACTGACGTGTCCTTGATCATCCAGGGGAATTTCTGCAGTGGCATCACTGATTGCCCACTGCGGAAGTCTCCAGAGCCTCAGCTGACAGCTTTTGGCTGCAACAATTCAGACTCGGGGAAACGGTCTTGGAGAAATGACTTCTAAAATCTGCCTTTTCTACAGATCACAGCAGAACGAGTCTGCCTGCGCCAGCGGAAGAGCTGCCTGCATGGAGCTGCAGACGCAGTCGGATGTGGTGGAATTCATCATCAACCACACAGACGTCCTCTTCTGCTCCAAATCCGGAGCAGACATCGCAGATGCAGCAGGTGAGTGTCTTCCTCCATTAGCTTGATCTTGACCTGACACCTTGATCAAATGCAGGCCTTCTCCAGGACCTCTGAGATACTCTTTTACCATCAAGGGGACAGCAGACCTCTGGGCTTCCATTAGGGTGTGGCATCCTGTTGCTGGATGCTGAGAATGTCCAAGCCCAAACTTCACAAGGAGGAAACCGTCATTATTATGGTTTGCATGCAGGAAAAGCTTGATGCAAGCGTTGCAGTGAAGCTTTCTCAGTTCCCTGTCCCTTTTATCTAGGGGTGAGCTCTCTTAATGATGACCATGTCCTTTGCCATAAACAGACTTCTGCCCACATGGTTATTTTGGGCTCCTCTTCTTCCAGTGGCTGGGATAAGCAAGCCTGAGAAAAATACAGCACCTCCCCCAGAACTGTGGTGGCTGTGCTGCTGCTTTCTGATCCTCGCTCTTACCTGTGGTTTTCCCTGACAGGGCACAATTCTCTCCCAGGGCCCAAGTCTGTGGGGGTCTCTTCTGCTGCCACAAAGCTGCTCAGCCTGGAGGAGGCACAGGCACAGAGGCGAGGCCACAGCAGCTCTCCCCCTGTGACAGAGAGCAGCCGGGACATTGAAGTGGAAGAAAGCCCTGCAGCTGGGCAGGGCAAGTTCCACACCGTCATTGACTTTCCATCTGAAAGGTAAAGAGGACTTTCTTTTCCAGCACCCAGCATCATTCTTTGGGTGGGCTTTTCTGTTTTTCTGCAGAAACCAGGCAGTGCTAGGAACAAGCAACTGCTGCCAAGAGCTCAGTGCAGCTCTTCCCTCACCCTGCACCACGCACAACTCACAGCATTGGCTGTTTTCTCTCTCCAGGCAAAATCCACCCAGCAAGAGTGAGGAATCACCAGCTAGCAGTTGGTGTTGCTGCTTCAGCCTCAGAAAGCCATCCTCTGGCAGCAAACGCCAACTGCAGCACAATGCCAGGCAGCCCTCAGAAACAGCAGTGGTAGTCCTGGCAGGTAAGGGTGCAAATGCAGTTTCCAAATCCCTGCTTTTCATGAACATAGAATTCAAGCTTGCTCTGCACTTGTATCTCCTTCTGGCATTCCAGCCCCTGCCTAGCATCTTCAGTTCACCCCTGATCAAGAACCACTGTCGTAATTCAGCTTGTGAAAGTTTGACACTAACCCCTGTGTATCCTTTCTAGGTGAATCGAGCCCTTGCCAACCCAGAGGATCCAGGGCAAGTAGCGAGGATGCTCTCTGTGCTTCCATCAGTGGAGAGCTCTTAGGAAGCACAAATTGCTGCAGTTCCAACAGCAGCCTTCCATCTGACATCAGTAATGGAGAGAAGGAGATCATCGAAGTTCATGCTCTCATTACACCTGGCTCTGCTGAAGTTGCTGACCTGAGCCTGCAAGACACCACAGTCACAAGTGTGGATTTTAACCCAGAGTCTCTGCAGTGCAGCCCATCCCAAGCACAGTGTGAGTGCCCCGACAGCAGCACCTCCATGCAGGAGCAGGTCAGTGTCAGTGAAGAGGAGCAGAGCCTCTTGAATGAGGACTGTCAATCAGACCTCCAGTCCCAGGCACCGGACAGCAGCACTGAGAGCTCTGAGCCACTCTCTCCATGACAAGACAGGATGAGTCCCATCTTCACCGTGGACCTCTCCCACCCTCCTGTCCTTTATTTAATAATAAAAGCACACTCGTGCTCAATCAACGCCTTGACTGCCTCCAGAGTCTTCATTCACACGGACTGGGATGAATGCAGCAAACAGCAAGGCACCTCAGCTTGCAATGCTGTGGGTGTTGGGTTTGTGCAGCACAGCTCCGGGTTTGTTCCTGTTTTGTCTGGCTTTGGGATGTCTGCAGGGGGAGCTCTGCTACCATTTGGCATGGTAGCAAATAATCTCTCGCATCCTGGATGCTGCTCATGATACTCCCAAGCTTCCTGGCTGTGGCTTTGTGATGCTTTTCAGGGCCTTCTGATGCATTTTGATGCCTTGGATGTTGCTTAACACCTCCCTCCTCCCATCATGTCCTTTCCTGGCTCCCATCTACGAACTGGCCCTGCAGATCATCTCCAGACCTGTCATCAGCACACTGCGGCAGGAGAAGCTCCCCCTGGCCAACGTCAGGCAGTACTGCTTGGTCTGCAGCTCAGTGGCCATTTCCCTTTTAGGCGGCTCCTGCAGAAGAATCAAGCAGCAGAACCTTTTGCTCACCCTGCACCACACAAATGCTGCAAAAGCAGAAACAACCTGGGAATCTCTGGTTTGCAAGACTTCACAGACACTTATTGACTGTGTCTGATGGTTCCCTCCCATCCTTGATTTCCTTCTCCCCTTCTCCTCGTCTGATCCCACTGCTGAGCCATGATCAAGCTGCCCAGTGTGGCAGAGCATCGTGCAGAGCCGTGCTGGCACCTCCTCCCCTTCCTCTCCTGCAGCTCAGCGTGCAACCTGAGCAAGTTTTTTTCTGAGAAAGTGACCAGCTCTTTTCCATCCCTTTGCCCCTACAAACAGTTGTCCAGAGGATCTCGTCCAAGAATTCCTGGAACAGCCTGCAGCTGGCTCTCCTGAAGATCAGGCTCCTGCCTTTGCTTCCTGCCAGGCCCGCATTCCTTGAGATCACCAACTCAAGGAGGGCATGGTCACTGCAGCCCTGACCGCCTCCTGTCGTAACCCCTGGTGTGCACCATGTCCAGCAATGCTTCCCTTCTGCTTGCTGTGCCCAATGCCTGCACCACAGAGTGATTCTCACTGCACTCCAGGAGTCTGTCAGATTGCTTGCAGCCAGCCATGCTGATTTCCCAGACTGACTGGAATCCCCCATCAGGATGAGAGTCAGTGAGTGCGATGCTTCTGCTGGCTGCAGTAAGCAGCTCCCACCAACAGGCTCTCTTTCCAGGCGGCTGTAGCAGACCCTCACCTCCAGAAGCCCTGCACTGCTGCACTTCCTAATTTTACCCACAAGTTCACAACCTGCTCATGGCTCTTCTTAGTTCTTTGCAGTCAACTTCTCATCATAGAGGGCAAATCCCTTGCCTTCCAGAATTCCATAGTATCAATTGTGTCAGGATTTCTTTATTTTATTTATTTATTTATTTATTTATTTATTTCGATTTTCTAGGTAGGAAAATGAATTTCTGAGCCAGGAGAAGCAGAAGTGAAACAGTCTTCCTGGCACTGCTCAGGTTGCAGGAGTTGCCAAGTGCTCCTCAGGTAATGTGTGCTGAAGAGCTGACCTTGGTGGCAGGGGCTGTGGCTGCATTTTGTGCCTGTCATGCGGGAATCCAAGAAAGCCTATTCAGAGCAGGAGCTGCAGAGCGAGATAAACATCACGAGAAGGTAAGGCTGAGAAGCAAGGACACCTCCAGAAAGAAGAGAAAAACTGAGTCAAGTGAGCTGCGTGACGGCCGTGTGATGCTGACCATGATTGGAGGAAGAGCGCATGGCTGGGAATGACTGATGGCTCTGGTTGGATGGGTGCCTGTGTGCACAGAGGTAAGGAGTGTTTGTGGGATGTTTTGCTGGCATCTAACGGCTGTAAGGGGAAGTCAAGAGAGAAAACTTGTGAATGCATAGAAGGGATGTTAAAATCTGGAACAGACTGTTTGGATCAGTCACAGCTGAGTCCAGATTGCCACACTGTCAGAACCTGGGGCCTAGGATTTTCCTTTAAGAGTGCCAACTGCTCATTTTAAATGATAAAAAGTAACATTGATAGAAGCTTCCCTCCTTGCATTAGAATAAGGCATTGATATTTGATGTTTCTGTCTTTCCATTCCTTTAGCAGCCTGGGTGTTGATGCAGCTGTATGCATCTGCTGCCCTCTCCTTCTATTTTGTGTAAAAGAACAGTAAAATATGCAATCAGTGTGAGATCTTTCTGAAGTATTTTACTTTATTTGCCCCTAGGCTGCAATGGCTGGGAAATGGCAGTGTCACCCAGGAGCCCACACGGCGACCTGATGTCTCATTGTTGGGGTCTATTGGAAACCACCACGATGACAAAAGAATGCCTGGGATTCCTCCGGCCCAAATGCCAAACCTTGCACTTGGCTGTGCTGAACCTCATGAGGTTCACCCAGGCCCACCTCTCAAGTCTGCTGAGCTCAAACAGATGTCATTTTTCTCGTGTCCTTCCATTCCGAGTCCATCTGTTCCCCAAAGCAAAAGAATTTGGAGGGAACCACCGACAGTTATGTGAGCGATTTCAGCGTCTATTTCTGATCATGGCAACAACTTCAGAGGTCACACTTAATTTACGGTGCCCGTTGTAATTCTGACCAAGGCTGCAGTTGCAGCTGACTTCCCAAGGCTGCAAGACGTGGTGGTGACACAGCCTTGTGCTTCTGCATTGGTGCTCATCCCACGTTTCCTTTCTCTGTCTCGCAGGTCAGCTCCTGCTGGAAGCAGATGGTATCCCAGTGTGAATGAAGGTCAGTGCAGGAGCAGCTGCTGATGGGAGGAAGGAAGTCCATGCTGAAGAGCTCTGAAGCATCTGCAGGTATGGTTCTGGAGGTGGCAGCAGTGATGTCGGAGGGCTCCCAGCAGGAAGCTGTCTCATCCAAATGCTTGCTGAGTGGTTGGAAGGGAGCTTTCTGCATGACAGCAGCACCAGCTGCTTGCTTCACATGCTGCAAAGACAAGGATTAGCAGGAGTTCCAGTATCTACAGTATCATCACGAATCACGATAGGATTACAATGTGTCCTCATACAAACGCAGCCATTTCTCTCTGAGTCCAAAGGCTGTCCGGAAAGCATCTGTGAGGTCTCTCACACCAAACCACTGCTGTCCGTGTGGGATCTGACTCATTAGGGTATAGGGGTTAGGAACCACAGGCTGTCTTTTGAGAACGGGTTCAGTCATTTCCTTACATCTTGCACCAGCCGATACGTGCCGTCTGCCTTCCGTGCCGACAGGATTGGGGTGTTATAAGGCCACAGACAAGGTTCCAGAAGACCATCCTTAAGCACTGTCTGTGTTACAGCTTTTAGACCCACTCTCCCTTCTAAGGCTATGGGATATTGTTGCTGTTTCACAGCTCCACTCCCTCCTTGGGCAGTTCTTTGTAAGGGAAAATTGTGAGTCCACCCCGATTTCCTTCCCCTGCCCACACCTTTGGATTCATTTCTTCTTCATCACAGCTGTTAACACATTCATTGACCCCTGATATCTGTTTCACAGACTTGCAGCTGTAATCCTCATTTAACTGTTAAATCTCTCCCCCATAAATCGGTCCCTGCTTCAGGCACAGAGAACAATTGCCCTGCAACTATTTTATCTTTCCATTTTAGTTCTGTGGTCTCCAAGAGTGGAGCTGTCACTTCTGATCCCTCAGCCCCAGTTATGCACAACAGCCACATCCAGATACACGTCTGGTACCTCTGAACTAGCTAATGCTGTAGGATGGAATGTTGTTTCTGCACTGGCTATCAAATGTGGGATTGCTCTGAAGCAGTACAGCACGATGTGTTTTGTAATTTGCCCTTAGAAACAGTTTGAAAAAGTAGAAAGACTTTATTAGTATTAGTATTAGTAAAAAGAAGTTATTTCATAACATATTTTAGAAATACAGTTGTTCAATCATGTGATCAATTCTCACTTACAGAACTGTAATAGTTACAAATTGCATGGGTATAGCATTAAGGACCAGAAAGCATGTTGTAAGGCCATTCTGTTTGGATAGGAGAAGCTCAGCAAAAGAAAAACAGACTCCAAAGAAGCCAGGGCCTCCACACAAGGCCGAACTGACTCACTCTGTGGGCAGGTTGGGATGCAACAGGCAGGCATCAAGAGACTCCCCTCTGTCCTCCTTCCAAACTTCTCTCTCTTCAGGGATGAGCAGGTGTCCAGAAATAGTGGCCAAGTGTTGATAAGCAGCTGTCAGGCGTTCAATAATTAGCAGTATACCTGCTGAGCTAGCAACAATTGGTGTTTAGCCAGTCACACACACACACACAGAATGGCCCGGGTTGGAAGGGACCTCAAGGATCACGAATCTCCAACCCCCTGCCACAGGCAGGACCACCAACATCTGTAGCACTGCACATATGCACACTGCTGGATAGAAACACCAGTGTGGAAAAAAACTGTATGCTGTGGATGCAAAGGGTGAATCAGAATGGCATAACAGCTGTCATACAAGGAAAAGCAATCATTTACCTGCTGTGACATGCTCATGGCAACACCAATGCAGATGCCAGCAGCTGATGCCCACAAGGACAGCCAGCCTGGACTTATTTTCACTACATATCTTTGTCCTGATGTCCTTCTAGAAGCTGGGACATTTCTCCTTCTGAGCAGCAGAGGGCAGGATGGGTCCAAGGTGAGGGCACACTCTGCTCTTTAACTGGCACTCAAAGAGAAAGAGAAAATGAAAATCAGCTGTGTTTCCATGCCCATGGCAAACACCAGCCTTTCCATCCTTATAGTCCTTCATGACATCAGCAGCAATGGAAACAACATCCCACTCACCTTTGCCATGTCTGGCAGAGGTTGCAGCTCTTTCTATTGCATCCCTCTAGCTTTCAAGTCAAGAGCTCCTGTGTCACACAAGGAAAAGCAATCTTTTACCTGCTGTGCCATGCTCATGGCAGCAGCAATGCAGATGCCAGCAGCTGATGCCCACAAGGACAGCCAGCCTGGACTTATTTTCATTACATATCTTTGTCCTGATGTCCTTCTACAAGCTGGAACATTTCACCATCTCAGCAGAAGAGTGCAGGAGGGCTCCAAGTTACAGGCACACTCTCCTCTTTTTCTGGCACACAAAGAGAAAATGAAAACCAGATGTGTTTAACTGCCTATGGCAAACACCAGACTTTCCATCCTTACAGTCTTCCTGACTTCAGCAATAATTGAAACAACATCCCACTCACCTTTGCCATGTCTGGCAGAGGTTGCAGCTCTTTCTATTGCATCCCTCTAGCTTTCAAGTCAAGAGCTCCTGTGTCACACAAGGAAAAGCAATCTTTTACCTGCTTTGCCATGCTCATGGCAGCAGCAATGCAGATGCCAGCAGCTGATGCCCACAAGGACAGCCAGCCTGGACTTATTTTCATTACATATCCTTGTCCTGATGTCCTTCTAGAAGCTGGAACATTTTTCCATCTCAGCAGCAGAGGGCAGGAGGGGTCCAAGGTGAGGGCACACTCTGCTCTTTTTCTGGCACACAAAGAGAAAATGAAAACCAGATGTGTTTCCCTGCCCATGGCAAACACCAGACTTTCCATCCTTACAGTCCTCCTGACATCAGCACTAATTGAAACAACATCCCACTCACCTTTGCAATGTCTGGCAGAGGTTGCAGCTCTTTCTATTGCATCCCTCTAGCTTTCAAGTCAAGAGCTCCTGTGTCACACAAGGAAAAGCAATCTTTTACCTGATGTGCCATGCTCATGGCAGCAGCAATGCAGATGCCAGCAGCTGATGCCCACAAGGACAGCCAGCCTGGACTTATTTTCATTACATATCTTTGTCCTGATGTCCTTCCAGAAGATGGAACATTTCTCCATCTCAGCAGCAGAGGGCAGGATGGGTCCAAGGTGAGGGCACACTCTCCCCTGTTTATCTGGCACTCAAAGAGAAAGAGAAAATGAAAACCAGATGTGTTTCCCTGCCCATGGCAAACACCAGCCTTTCCATCCTTACTGTCCTTCCTGACATCAGCACTAATTGAAACAACATCCCACTCACCTTTGCCATGTCAGGCAGAGGTTGCAGCTCTTTCTATTGCATCCCTCTAGCTTTCAAGTCAAGAGCTCCTGTGTCACACAAGGAAAAGCAATCTTTTACCTGCTTTGCCATGCTCATGGCAGCAGCAATGCAGATGCCAGCAGCTGATGCCCACAAGGACAGCCAGCCTGGACTTATTTTCATTACACATCTTTGTCCTGATGTCCTTCTAGAAGCTTGGACATTTCTCCCTCTCAGCAGCAGAGGGCAAGAGAGTTCCAAGTTGAGGGCAAACTATCCCCTGTTTATCTGGCACTCAAAGAGAAAGAGAAAATGAAAACCAGATGTGTTTCCCTGCCCATGGCAAACACCAGCCTTTCCATCCTTACAGTCCTTCGTGACATCAGCAGCAATGGAAACAACATCCCACTCACCTTTGCCATGTCTGGTAGAGGTTGCAGCTCTTTCTATTGCATCCCTCTAGCTTTCAAGTCAAGAGCTCCTGTGTCACACAAGGAAAAGCAATCTTTTACCTGCTGTGCCATGCTCATGGCAGCAGCAATGCAGATGCCAGCAGCAGATGCCCACAAGGACAGCCAGCCTGGACTTATTTTCATTACATATCTTTGTCTTGATGTCCTTCTAGAAGCTTGGACATTTCTCCATCTCAGCAGCAGAGGGCAGGATGGGTCCAAGGTGAGGGCACACTCTCCTCTTTATCTGGCACTCAAAGAGAAAGAGAAAATGAAAACCAGATGTGTTTCCCTGCCCATGGCAAACACCAGCCTTTCCATCCTTACAGTCTTCCTGACTTCAGCAATAATTGAAACAACATCCCACTCACCTTTGCCATGTCTGGCAGAGGTTGCAGCTCTTTCTATTGCATCCCTCTAGCTTTCAAGTCAAGAGCTCCTGTGTCACACAAGGAAAAGCAATCTTTTACCTGCTTTGCCATGCTCATGGCAGCAGCAATGCAGATGCCAGCAGCTGATGCCCACAAGGACAGCCAGCCTGGACTTATCTTCATTAAATATCTTTGTCCTGATGTCTTTCCAGAAGCTGGGACATTTCTCCATCTCAGCAGAAGAGGGTAGGAGGGGTCCAAGGTGAGGGCACACTCTGCTCTTTATCTGGCACTCGAAGAGAAAGAGAAAATGGAAACCAGATGTGTTTCCCTGCCCATGGCAAACACCAGCCTTTCCATCCTTACAGTCCTCCTGACATCAGCACTAACTGAAACAACATCCCACTCACCTTTGCCATGTCTGGCAGAGGTTGCAGCTCTTTCTATTGCATCCCTCTAGCTTTCAAGTCAAGAGCTCCTGTGTCACACAAGGAAAAGCAATCTTTTACCTGCTTTGCCATGCTCATGGCAGCAGCAATGCAGATGCCAGCAGCTGATGCCCACAAGGACAGACAGCCTGGACTTATTTTCATTACATATCTTTGTCCTGATGTCCTTCTAGAAGCTTGGACATTTCTCCATCTCAGCAGAAGTGGGCAGGAGGGGTCCAAGGTAAGGGCACACTCTGCTCTTTATCTGGCACTCAAAGAGAAAGAGAAAATGAAAACCAGATGTGTTTCCCTGCCCATGGCAAACACCAGCCTTTCCATCCTTACAGTCCTCCTGACATCAGCACTAACTGAAACAACATCCCACTCACCCTTGCCATGTCTGGCAGAGGTTGCAACTCTTTCTATTGCATCCCTCTAGCTTTCAAGTCAAGAGCTCCTGTGTCACACAAGGAAAAGCAATCTTTTACCTGCTGTGCCATGCTCATGGCAGCAGCAATGCAGATGCCAGCAGCTGATGCCCACAAGGACAGCCAGCCTGGACTTATTTTCATTACATATCTTTGTCTTGATGTCCTTCTAGAAGCTTGGACATTTCTCCATCTCAGCAGCAGAGGGCAAGAGAGTTCCAAGTTGAGGGCAAACTATCCCATGTTTATCTGGCATTCAAAGAGAAAGAGAAAATGAAAACCAGATGTGTTTCCCTGCCCATGGCAAACACCAGCCTTTCCATCCTTACAGTCCTTCCTGACATCAGCACTAATTGAAACAACATCCCACTCACCCTTGCCATGTCTGGCAGAGGTTGCAGCTCTTTCTATTGCATCCCTCTAGCTTTCAAGTCAAGAGCTCCTGTGTCACACAAGGAAAAGCAATCTTTTACCTGCTGTGCCATGCTCATGGCAGCAGCAATGCAGATGCCAGCAGCTGATGCCCACAAGGACAGCCAGCCTGGACTTATTTTCATTACATATATTTGTCCTGATGTCCTTCTACAAGCTGGAACATTTCTCCATCTCAACAGAAGAGGGCAGGAGGGGTCCAAGGTGAGGGCACACTCTCCCCTGTTTATCTGGCACTCAAAGAGAAAGAGAAAATGAAAACCAGATGTGTTTCCCTGCCCATGGCAAACACCAGCCTTTCCATCCTTACAGTCTTCCTGACTTCAGCAATAATTGAAACAACATCCCACTCACCCTTGCCATGTCTGCCAGAGGTTGCAGCTCTTTCTATTGCATCCCTCTAGCTTTCAAGTCAAGAGCTCCTGTGTCACACAAGGAAAAGCAATCTTTTACCTGCTTTGCCATGCTCATGGCAGCAGCAATGCAGATGCCAGCAGCAGATGCCCACAAGGACAGCCAGCCTGGACTTATCTTCATTAAATATCTTTGTCCTGATGTCTTTCCAGAAGCTGGGACATTTCTCCATCTCAGCAGAAGAGGGCAGGAGGGGTCCAAGGTGAGGGCACACTCTGCTCTTTATCTGGCACTCGAAGAGAAAGAGAAAATGGAAACCAGATGTGTTTCCCTGCCCATGGCAAACACCAGCCTTTCCATCCTTACAGTCCTCCTGACATCAGCACTAACTGAAACAACATCCCACTCACCTTTGCCATGTCTGGCAGAGGTTGCAGCTCTTTCTATTGCATCCCTCTAGCTTTCAAGTCAAGAGCTCCTGTGTCACACAAGGAAAAGCAATCTTTTACCTGCTTTGCCATGCTCATGGCAGCAGCAATGCAGATGCCAGCAGCTGATGCCCACAAGGACAGCCAGCCTGGACTTATTTTCATTACATATCTTTGTCCTGATGTCCTTCTACAAGCTTGGACATTTCTCCATCTCAGCAGAAGTGGGCAGCAGGGTTTCAAGGTGAGGGCACACTCTCCTCTTTATCTGGCACTCAAAGAGAAAGAGAAAATGAAAACCAGATGTGTTTCCCTGCCCATGGCAAACACCAGCCTTTCCATCCTTACAGTCCTCCTGACATCAGCACTAATTGAAACAACATCCCACTCACCCTTGCCATGTCTGCCAGAGGTTGCAGCTCTTTCTATTGCATCCCTCTAGCTTTCAAGTCAAGAGCTCCTGTGTCACACAAGGAAAAGCAATCTTTTACCTGCTGTGCCATGCTCATGGCAGCAGCAATGCAGATGCCAGCAGCTGATGCCCACAAGGACAGCCAGCCTGGACTTATTTTCATTACATATCTTTGTCCTGATGTCCTTCTACAAGCTGGGACATTTCTCCATCTCAGCAGAAGAGGGCAGGAGGGGTCCAAGGTGAGGGCACACTCTGCTCTTTATCTGGCACTCAAAGAGAAAGAGAAAATGAAAACAAGATGTGTTTCCCTGCCCAAGGCAAACACCAGACTTTCCATCCTTACAGTCTTCCTGACTTCAGCAATAATTGAAACAACATCCCACTCACCTTTGCCATGTCTGGCAGAGGTTGCAGCTCTTTCTATTGCATCCCTCTAGCTTTCAAGTCAAGAGCTCCTGTGTCACACAAGGAAAAGCAATCTTTTACCTGCTTTGCCATGCTCATGGCAGCAGCAATGCAGATGCCAGCAGCTGATGCCCACAAGGACAGCCAGCCTGGACTTATTTTCATTACATATCTTTGTCCTGATGTCCTTCTAGAAGCTTGGACATTTCTCCATCTCAGCAGAAGAGGGCAGGAGGGGTCCAAGGTGAGGGCAAGCTCTGCTCTTTATCTGGCATTCAAAGAGAAAGAGAAAATGAAAACCAGATGTGTTTCCCTGCCCATGGCAAACACCAGCCTTTCCATCCTTACAGTCCTCCTGACATCAGCAGCAACTGAAACAACATCCCACTCACCTTTGCCATGTCTGGCAGAGGTTGCAGCTCTGTCTATTGCATCCCTCTAGCTTTCAAGTCAAGAGCTCCTGTGTCACACAAGGAAAAGCAATCTTTTACCTGCTTTGCCATGCTCATGGCAGCAGCAATGCAGATGCCAGCAGCTGATGCCCACAAGGACTGCCAGCCTGGACTTATTTTCATTACATATCTTTGTCCTGATGTCCTTCCAGAAGATGGAACATTTCTCCATCTCAGCAGCAGAGGGCAGGATGGGTCCAAGGTGAGGGCACACTCTCCCCTGTTTATCTGGCACTCAAAGAGAAAGAGAAAATGAAAACCAGATGTGTTTCCCTGCCCATGGCAAACACCAGACTTTCCATCCTTACTGTCCTTCCTGACATCAGCACTAATTGAAACAACATCCCACTCACCTTTGCCATGTCAGGCAGAGGTTGCAGCTCTTTCTATTGCATCCCTCTAGCTTTCAAGTCAAGAGCTCCTGTGTCACACAAGGAAAAGCAATCTTTTACCTGCTTTGCCATGCTCATGGCAGCAGCAATGCAGATGCCAGCAGCTGATGCCCACAAGGACAGCCAGCCTGGACTTATTTTCATTACACATCTTTGTCCTGATGTCCTTCTAGAAGCTTGGACATTTCTCCCTCTCAGCAGCAGAGGGCAAGAGAGTTCCAAGTTGAGGGCAAACTATCCCCTGTTTATCTGGCACTCAAAGAGAAAGAGAAAATGAAAACCAGATGTGTTTCCCTGCCCATGGCAAACACCAGCCTTTCCATCCTTACAGTCCTTCGTGACATCAGCAGCAATGGAAACAACATCCCACTCACCTTTGCCATGTCTGGTAGAGGTTGCAGCTCTTTCTATTGCATCCCTCTAGCTTTCAAGTCAAGAGCTCCTGTGTCACACAAGGAAAAGCAATCTTTTACCTGCTGTGCCATGCTCATGGCAGCAGCAATGCAGATGCCAGCAGCAGATGCCCACAAGGACAGCCAGCCTGGACTTATTTTCATTACATATCTTTGTCTTGATGTCCTTCTAGAAGCTTGGACATTTCTCCATCTCAGCAGCAGAGGGCAGGATGGGTCCAAGGTGAGGGCACACTCTCCTCTTTATCTGGCACTCAAAGAGAAAGAGAAAATGAAAACCAGATGTGTTTCCCTGCCCATGGCAAACACCAGCCTTTCCATCCTTACAGTCCTTCCTGACATCAGCAGCAATGGAAACAACATCCCACTCACCTTTGCCATGTCTGGCAGAGGTTGCAGCTCTTTCTATTGCATCCCTCTAGCTTTCAAGTCAAGAGCTCCTGTGTCACACAAGGAAAAGCAATCTTTTACCTGCTTTGCCATGCTCATGGCAGCAGCAATGCAGATGCCAGCAGCTGATGCCCACAAGGACAGCCAGCCTGGACTTATTTTCATTACATATCTTTGTCCTGATGTCCTTCCAGAAGCTTGGACATTTCTCCATCTCAGCAGAAGTGGGCAGGAGGGGTCCAAGGTGAGGGCACACTCTGCTCTTTATCTGGCACTCAAAGAGAAAGAGAAAATGAAAACCAGATGTGTTTCCCTGCCCATGGCAAACACCAGCCTTTCCATCCTTACAGTCCTCCTGACATCAGCACTAACTGAAACAACATCCCACTCACCCTTGCCATGTCTGGCAGAGGTTGCAACTCTTTCTATTGCATCCCTCTAGCTTTCAAGTCAAGAGCTCCTGTGTCACACAAGGAAAAGCAATCTTTTACCTGCTGTGCCATGCTCATGGCAGCAGCAATGCAGATGCCAGCAGCTGATGCCCACAAGGACAGCCAGCCTGCACTTATTTTCATTACTTATCTTTGTCCTGATGTCCTTCTACAAGCTGGAACATTTCTCCATCTCAGCAGAAGAGGGCAGGATGGGTCCAAGGTGAGGGCACACTCTCCTCTTTATCTGGCACTCAAAGAGAAAGAGAAAATGAAAACAAGATGTGTTTCCCAGCCCATGGCAAACACCAGCCTTTCCATCCTTACAGTCCTCCTGACATCAGCAGCAACTGAAACAACATCCCACTCACCTTTGCCATGTCTGGCAGAGGTTGCAGCTCTTTCTATTGCATCCCTCTAGCTTTCAAGTCAAGAGCTCCTGTGTCACACAAGGAAAAGCAACCTTTTACCTGCTTTGCCATGCTCATGGCAGCAGCAATGCAGATGCCAGCAGCTGATGCCCACAAGGACAGCCAGCCTGGACTTATTTTCATTACATAACTATGTCCTGATGTCCTTCTACAAGCTGGAACATTTCTCCATCTCAGCAGAAGAGGGCAGGATGGTTCCAACGTGAGGGCACACTCTCCCCTGTTTATCTGGCACTCGAAGAGAAAGAGAAAATGAAAACCAAATGTGTTTCCCTGCCCATGGCAAACACCAGCCTTTCCATCCTTACAGTCCTTCCTGCCATCAGCACTAATTGAAACAACATCCCACTCACCTTTGCCTAATCTGGCAGGGAGGTGATGCTCTTTCTAATATACCCCTCTTGCTTTGAATTCACCAGTGCTTGTGTCACACAAGGAAATGCAACATTCCAGCTGTTCTGCCATTCCCATAGCAACAACTATGCAGATGCGAGCAGCTGATGCCCACAAGGACAGCCAACCTGGACTTATTTTCATTACATATCTTTGTCCTGTAGTCCCTCTAGAAGGTTGAACGCTTCTCCATCTCTGCTGCAATGGTCAAAAAGGGTCCAAGTTTAGGGCACACTCTCCTCATGGCCTCTTCCACTCAAAGACAAAGGGAACATGAAAACCAGAAGTTTTTCTTTGCCCATGGCAGACACTAGCCTTTCCATCCTGACAGTCCTTCCTACAATCACCTGGAATTGAAACAATATCCCCCACATCTCTTTTTTGAACTTATTCATGCATGAATAATAATAATGAGAATTTTTCTGTAAATCTTATTTCTGCATGGAAACGATCTGATAACCGGAGCTTTTTTCTCTAAAACAATCCAGCGAATTTGCATTGCTTATCTATGTACGCAAAATGTTTTTGCCATTCATCTCAAATATCAATACATCTGGCAAAATAAGATAGAAAAAGTATTTACAGACATTTTTGGACATAGATTACTTCTGGTCAAGTGGGAAAGAATCCCTAAGCTGCAATCATGAAATACTTTTATCACTTTCTCTGATTTAGCCAGTGTTACTAAAAGGGAAATAAGACACAGGCTTTTTAAAGCAGCTGCCAATTTAAGAATGATAATAAGTTTTATTATTCTTGGCTAAGATCAAAGTCCCCCATTTCAGGATTATCTCCAGCTCATCAAGTATAATTAACAGTTTTGGATAGCCACATTATTATATAGCAATATTGTCTTCCTGCAAGGAATTTCATTGTTTTGACACGTGCCACAGGTTGTTAATAGATTGCCTGATTACCATTTATTTTTTTTATTGGCTTATGATGACCACAGAAAATTATACAGCAGCACCATAAAAACTTTAAATCCTATCCCATGTATCTGCACTCATACGAAAATCATATTGGAAAGCATTGGTGAAACTAAGATTACAAAATAAAGCAGAGGACAATTTCAGTGAAAGCCTGCAGTTTTACAGCTCTGCCCATTTCAAACCCCTGAAGACATCCACGGGTTTCCTGCTGTGGGACACAGGCACTCACCTGCAGCTCAGCACTGCCTGCTCATGCCTGTGCACACCTTCAGGCTGGAACCAAGGAAATCCTCAGCAAAGACATCAGTACACTTTTGTTATGACGACTTTCATAAAGAAGCATCAAATATTTCTTCACGAGAAATACTGCAAGTCCCTTTGACACTAGCCCTTATTTTAAATGTTTAGATTTATGCTTCATTCAGGCGTGCTGTCACTCCCAAAAAGATTTTTATTCTTTTGCTTTTCATTCTGAGGAACACAGTGATTTCTGCCTTGTTTACTGACTGTAGGCACAGCAATACTCCTGCACCTTCAGGGAAACAGCAAATCCATCTCTTTCACACCCTACTTCTATCAAGCTCATTCACCTTACAAGGTATTTATTGCAAGCAGCTCTTCCAGAAATGGAGATTAACAGAGCCTGCAACCCAGGACACCTCAGTAAGCCAGTACTTTTCATCTCCTGAAGGTGTAGGTAGACACAGAGCTGGAACATCTTTTCCAGAGCTGTGTGATGCTATCTCATCTGTGTTCCCTTACTGTTGACTCAGTGTCACTTCTTATCTAACCTGGTTGCATCCCAGGATTTCTGGTGCCAAAAATAAACTGACAGCTTTCATCACTAGTTAAAAGGAAACTGCAATGGGAAAAGCAATTTTTCTGATTTCTCTGTTGATCAAAGATGCTTCATGCAAGCCTGATGCGGTAGAAACAATATCAGCTTTAGAATGACAGTCATTAGAGCAGAATCCTTTCACTGATGAAATCCCACAGTCCTGATTCATACAACACTGACACTGGAGGACAAAGTAGTTTAGATGAGAGCGCATTAAAAATGACTAAGTTAAGGTCTCAGCAAAGAGTGACAAGTATGAAAAAAAGAGGTTGCAGAAACTGCTTCAGTTTGGCACTCTGGCATAAAGTATGACAACACACAACCTGCCTGTGCAGTTCCAGAAGCAGAAGAAAGCCGTCAACCAAGACTTGTTCTCATCTGCTCTGAAAGTCCACTGGGACAAGGCCACTTTTCTCTGACGTGCTTCCAGAAGTATCACTTCTGAGCACTGTGCCAGGGAGTTACAAGATACTGTTTGTGTGTACAGAGGAGAAAAAGACGTCTGTCTGGAAACAGACTTGGTGAAGGAGAAGCAGCATTTTCCAGAGTACTTCAGAAAGAACTGAGCACTGCCCCAAGAGCTTCAGAGCGGCAGGCTGTCACAGTGTGCCAACCAGCTCAGCTGTGAGTTGGCACTGAAGCTGCACCACAGGGAGAACAAAGCCCCCTGTGCACCCTTGGAGAGCCAAGGGTTGGAGATTCATGAACCTTGAGCTCCTTTCCAACCCGGGCCATGCTGTGATTCTGGGATTCTCACCTTTGCCTCATCTGGCAGAGGGAGGCAGCTCTTTCTCTTGTCTCCCTATGGCTGTCAGGTCACCAGGGCCAGTGTCACACAGGGAACTGCAAACACTGTGTGTGCTGTGCCCTGCCCATGGCAGCACAGAGGCAGCTGCCAGCAGCTGATGCCCACAAGGACAGCCAGCCTGGACTTCCTTTGATTCCTTCCCTTTGGATCAGCGTCCTTCAGGAAGGCGGAACATCTCTCCAGCTGAGCAGCAGAGGACAGCAGGGCTTCGTTGTCTGGGCATGTTCTCTTCTGGCCCTCTGGCCCTCACAGACACAGGAGGAGGACACAGAGGCTGCTGTAACACAGCCAGCCCTGCCTCTCAGGTCAGCTCTCAGGCCATCCTCTCTCCCCTCAGCAGCAGCTCACTGTTCTGCACTCCTCTGGCCTGGGCTGGCAGAGGTGTGCAGCAGTTCTGCTGATCTCCCAGTGCTGGCCATGTCTGCAGTGCCTGTGTGAAAGACACAGGAAGCTGCCAGCATTGCACTGCTCTGCTGTGCCCCTGCCATCACCGAGTTTGCTGTCAGCAGCTGCTGCTACACGTCCATTCAGGCACAGGCCTTTCCTTCCTGGCCCTCTTTCCCCCCCTCTCTCCTCTGCTCTCTCTCGTGCTCCCCTTTGGCCTGGGCTGGCTGAGCAGTGCAGGCCTTGTTGTTGCTCCCTGGGCCAACTACGTCACGGTTCCCCGTGACTCTGCCAGCTGCTCTGACACAGCGACTGCGTCCTCAGTGTGGATTCCAGAATGCGACAGACGTCCAGAGAAGACTTCCAGGGCTGATTGGAACATGCTGCCATCAAGAACTGCCATGGCTCAGGCCCCCTGGGAATCTGCTCACAGCGAAAGCTGCTGTCACTCTGTGTGGGCACAGCCTTGTCTGTGTAGGCCTGCTCACACTGCAGCCCCTGTCTGCACCAGAACCGTGCCGATCCACCTTCTCTTGGCCTCCTTGCCTGCATGGAAAAGGGCAGCTTGGGCTGAAGTCCCTCAACTTTCAGATGGCCGAGTGAAGTCTCTGAGCCCTGGTGACCCACGCAGCTCTCCAGCCTGCTGACCTGCTCTGCTGGGGCTGTCTTAAAAGGCAGAGGGCACGTTATCCTCATGTCCCCACATCCATCCCTCTTAGCATACTGATGGCCAGTTCCTAAAAGGACACCTGCACAATCTCTCTGAATGTTAATCAACACTTAGTTGGTCTGTGCACTGCAGAAATTGCACCTAGGTTTTCAGTGGTGATTAGCTATGTGTTTAGTCAGAGGTGCAATGCTTCTAATGGTGAGAGAAAGAAATTCCCAGTTGTCACCAGGTGGAACACACTTCAGACTGGAATCCTCAAGCAGACTGCAGTCAAGCTTTCTTAATTACTCGTTGTTGTTATCAATTCAGACACATCTCTCAATTCCTGCTTGAATGAACATTCTGTAATGAAAGCAGCACTTTTTACTTCCTTTACAAGTTCTTATCTGAATGCTAAATGCAACATCAATTCACTTCTCACTGGGTTGAACGTTTTAAATATTTGGTAAACATAATGGTTCTAATTCTGACATTTAATATGAAAATATTAAAATTCCTTGTAACTACTTTTTTGTTAGAATGCCAGATGCTAAAGGGATGAAGTGGCACAAGAAAGCAAAATGTCTCTGCTGATGGCAGGAAGGACTGTAAGGATGGAAAGGCTGGTGTTTGCCATGGGCAGGGAAACACTGCTGGTTTTCTTGTTCCCTTTGTCTTTGAGTGCCAGAAAAACAGAGGAGAGCGTGCCCTCACCTTGGACCCCTCCTGCCCTCTGCTGCTGAGATGGAGAAATGTCCCACCTCCTACAAGGACATCAGGACAAAGATAAGTAATCAAAGTATTTCCAGGCTGGCTGTACTTGTGGGCATCTGTTGCTGGAAAATTTAATGGCAGTAAACTGCCTAGATAATGACAGAATGAGGGTGACAATAGAATGGTACGTAATCACAGTGCAATGAAAAAAGTATGCAGGGTGCAGGAAGGGAGGTGTGGACATTCTGAGTTGCAACTCTGTATTTGCTCCAGAAAGCTCTATCAGAATGGAAGACTGAAGGAAATACTTTGAGTGTTTTTTTAATGTGACTGGATGAAAGATCCATGTGGCAAATTGAATAACTGAGTGGTAAAGGGACATAGATACCTCACTGTTTCATGGAACCTTTCAATTAAGCATCTGAGCACTGTGTACAGGACTTGGGAATATAAGTATTAGAGGATGATGGAATATCTGTATTTGGAAGGGACCTCGAGGATCATGTATTCCACCTCCTGGTTCCACACCGGACCTCCTATGGGTCAAGCCCTGTGTCTGAGAGCATTGTGCAAATGCTCTTTGGCCTTTGTCAGCTCAGTGCCAAACCACTGCCCTGGGGAGCCAGTGCCAAATTCCATGTATCTAGGTCATCCTACAGAATGATGCCAAGAACAGTTATAGAGATCGACTTACAAACAAAATTCTTGTCTTGAATTAATGGTACACTCACCATTTAAAAAAAAAAAAAAAAGAAAAAAAAAAAGGAAATAATAGAGAAAAAAAAAAAAGAAAAAGAAAAAGAAAAAGAAAAAAAGAAGAAAAAAAATGAAAAAAAAAAATCAGAGCCATATTCTTACACTGGCATTTTACAGTATTGTCAGATTTTTGTAATTCTGTTTTGTCATATAAGATTCTCTCATCATGAAATAATGACCAAATTCTCTTTTCAGATCTAAACATACAAATGCTAAAGGCAGCAGTGCTGTTCAAGAGTACACTACCAGCTCAAACACTGCTTTGGCTATAAAACTGAAGGTAGTAAGGAATTTTATCAAGGAGTTTGAAGAAAACATGCAAGTGTAGATTTAAAAGCAACCTGTATTGTTACTTAGAGTTTGATATAGTGTAATCGAATGCACAGTACTTGTAACGTGTGTTTTACAAAATGCTGTGCAATGTAGGCATCTATTAAGATGAATGCTGCAAGTTCTAATATGTCCATGACCTTTTCAAACTGTTCCTTACTCCTACACATCACTACGAGTAGTTCTTCTGTCAGGAAGGATCACATGAGTAATTAACCTGTGACCTTAAGTTTGGAATTAACTGCATACAGTGGAAGTAAGAGCTGTGGGTTATTTTGCTCTTTCAGTGTTGAGCAGCCGAGGTGTTTTGTTTTGGAGGGTGGACAGTGATGGGACAAGTGGGGAATGGCTTTAGACTGAGACGGGGGGTGTTGAGGTTTAGGTTGGATGTGAAGAGGAAGTTTTTCAGCCAGAGGGTGGTGAGGCACTGGAACAGGTTGCCCAGGGAGGCTGTGGATGCCCCATCCCTGCAGGCATCCAAGGCCAGGCTGGATGTGGCTCTGGGCAGCCTGGGCTGCTGGTTGGCAGGTTAGAAAGCCCACAGGACTTTATTGCAGCCCTGGGTGCAGGGGGATCACTGCACCTAGCATGCACACAGAAGAGCTGGAGCACACAGGTGATGTACATTCCACTTGTGAACATTCCTGCAATTCCAGAGAGCGTGCGCCTGTTCCAATCACTGTTGCACAGATTAAAAACTGATTGCAGATGAGCTGTTTTGGTATGGGGTTCTTGCCAACGGTCTGCAGTGGCTGTGTGATTCCTCAAGGAGTTGCTCTCCAGCCCAAAGGTCATGTCCTAAGTCGACCAGATCCCGTTTGTGTCCAGAAATGGCTGACAACAGATCAGCTGCTGGTCAAGTTTCTAACATCACACTGGCCTTGCTCCAGTGTCTGCGTCATCAGCCCCAGCACATACGGTGCACCTCTTCAAGGCTTTGCAACACTGAGACTCTGCACTTGGGCTCCAGACATCCTGCTGCACCAAGAGGTTATTCTAGCATAACCACAATTATAGGCAGTGTTTAGACAAGCTCTTACAGGAAAACCATGAACACAAGGCTAAAGAGAGACTAAGTGATGCACTGTGCAGGAATACTCATGGAAGTCTTCACAGTGCAGGAGTCTGATCTGATTACAGATGCTGTGCTTTAAGTACCCCTTATCATATCTTTTTTTTCACTGTTGTGCAGGGGTTGGACTCAGTGATCTCTGGAGGCTGGAGATGCTGTTTGCTAATGGAAGATGGAGAGAGGGAAAGCAAGTAAAAGGCATGCTGTGCATAGCCACCACATGACATCTGCACCATTTCCCCCTGCACCAAGGAGGAGCAGCTCACAAGCTTGGCCTGGGCCAGGGAAGGGAGCAGACAAACATCTGGACCGACCCCAAACGAGCTGGTTCTGCAGGTTGGGTGTCTGCTGCTGCTTGTCTCACATCCTGCTGCTCAGCGGTAGATTTGTTCCTGCTCAGTGCTAACAGGAAACTCACACAGCATTTCTGTTTCAGCTGTGCCAACGCTTTGATCCCTTGCTGCTTGGATGGGGCGTTTGAAGAAGGATGCCTGTGCTGATGTCCAGCCAGGCTTTGGGGATGAGTCTCCACACCAGGGTACGACTGACAGGACTGAGGGTTGGGGATCCAGCCAGGTCGAGTCCAGTGTGCTTAGCTCTTGTTCTTAGTGCTTGTTTTTGCTCAGGAGGGCAGGAGGTGAACCTCGTGAACCAATGCCTGCAGACGGGGTTTGCAGAGAAAGAGGTCCTGCAGGCCTTGTGTGACAGCCACGGAGCTGCAGCGAGGCTGCATCCGTGTAAAACACCAGAGATCCACGGAGGTGTGAAGGGGAGCTGTGGGCTGCAGTCACGCAGGAAGGGATGTGCATGCTCGGGGTTTGGTTGTTGTGTGTGTGTTAAGTGACTGTGATACCACTGCTGGGTCAGTGTGAGTGTACGGAACAAGTGTGACAGCCTTTTTGATGGAGCCCTGTGAAAGGAGTCCTATGGACTTGAGATCCAACTATCAGCCCGTGGGCATCATCCAGGAGTTGGGGTAGGGGATGAGGCAAGGGAAGTTGGGCTAAGAAAGGGATAAAGCAGTCTGGCAGTAGTTCTGTGTTTCTCCCATCTCCTGCTTTATTTCCTTCCAGGTGAAATAGATGGGTGCTGCAACATGCCCTTGAATGTAACAAAAGCCACTCTAGTGTGGATTTGACATGGGCCCAGCACTGCAAGGTACGCTGCTGGGAGGAAGCGTCCATCTGGCTGAGGGCAGGAAGGCCCTCCAGAGGGATGCACTGAGGCCAGTTGTGCGAGGCTCAACAAGAGCAAGCGCCAGGTCCTGCGCTTTGGTCATGACGACCCCGTGCCAGCTTCTCCAGGATTTGGCTGGGGTAGAATTCCAAGCAGCCCCTGATTCCAGAACGTTGGGCTGGGCTGTTGAAATCTTCTGCCCTTGTGACTGGTCTTGCCTCCCCACCCTGTGCGTCGTGGTGGAGCAGCCTGGTGGCCCTCAGTGATGTCATAAGGGCTAGAATGAGGGGAGGAGCAGTGCGTGCTGCGTCCCTTCATTGGAGCGCTGGAGCTCTGACTGAGCAGCTCGCTTGTTGCACTTGTGCACCGACTGCGTCCCTTTGTCTTCACACCGTCCTGTGCAGCACCTTGTAGGTAAGCTGAGACAGTGTGGGAGAGACGGGGGGACAGTGAGTGCTGAGAACTGCTGGCTGGCGGAGCTCATAGGATCACATTATCTCCATCAGCAGAGGGGTGGCCATGAGGGACAGGGAGGTGATTGTCCCCCCCTGCTCTGCTCTTGTGAGGCCCCAGCTGCAGTACAGTGTCCAGAAAGACAGGGAGCTGTTGGAGAGGGTCCAGAGGCGAGCCACAGAGATGATCAGGGGACAGGAGCACCTCCCCTGCCAAGACAGGCTGAGGGAGCTGGGCTTGTTCAGCCTGGAGAAATGAAGGCTGTGGGGTGACCTCATGGCAGCCTTCAGTACCTAAAGGGAGCCTAAAAAGAGGAGGGGAATCAACTCTTTGAAAGGGTAGATAACAGCAGGACAAGGGGAAATGGTTTTAAGTTGAAAACTTAAGTTTTTAAGTTGAGGGAGGGCAGATTTTGGATTTTCCGTCGTAGTCTTTGCTAAACCGTGGAAGCAAACTGACCTGCTCTTTCTCTCTCCTCTCTCCACCCTCTGCCTGCTTCCCTGCTGCAGCTTTTGCTCGTGGAAGATCAGAGCAAAGTGACAAGGAACGGCTGCGGATTCGTGAGATTTCTCTTCCTCGTTCTGATCTCTTGCCAGGTACCTGCCATGGTTTGTCTCCCCACATGCTTTAGCAGCCCGTGACGCCCCATGTTTAGTAACACAGCCTCATCCAGCTTTGATGGGACGCTGGTCACGTGTGGGTTTTCTCCACGTGCTCTGCAGCTCAGCCCTCAGAAGGATGCTGTCTGTGGTGCTGTGACCAGCTGGTTTTATGGAAAGCAATCCCTTAGGCAAAGAGTCCCAGCCCCAGCTTGTGCAGAGCTGCACAGCATCACCAGGGACACCAGCAGGCGTGCTTGGGCTGTGTGAGTGTGCCCGACAGCTGTAGGGAGCACAGCAGAGATGTGAACAGAGAAAATAAAAGTGTGTTTCTTTTCAGTTCCAGCTTGTCACACCTACGCTGATGGCTGTGGCGTGCAGCGAGATCAGCTGTGGGCCTGACCTGGCATGGACAGAGGTAGAGTATGAAGCTCTGATTGGTCTTTGTTCCCTGACTGCAGCCAGCAGAGTGAGCCGCAGATGTGCTCTCCTGCTTTCCAAGAGAGCTCCTCTGTGGCAAGACAGTAGTGCAAGTGTGGCAAGTTTATAAAAGTACCAGAGCCATCTCGGCTGTGGGGTTTGTCCTCTACTGACTTTTCCCTTGAAATGGCTGCAGAAACAACAATCATTCTCTGCTCTGTTTGGCCTCGCTGTTGGTTGGACTGCTCAAGAGAGCTGCTTGGTGCTTGCAATGGCACTGTTTGCACCTTGTAACTGCAGCCGTAGCTTTGGTTTCCCTCTTCACGGTCTCCTAGCATCTGAAACAGTCAGCCTTCCTGCACAAAGAGCGCAGGAAAGGAGGGGGCAAAATGGACAAGGCCACCTGTCTGCATCAGTGCCATTGCTGATTAGTCTGGGTGGGGAGAGATGTATCTTTGCATTGCCTGGCGTGTGCCTGCTGCACACCAGGGAGAGAAACAGCCGTTATTAGACTTGCAGTTCCTTCTGAAGTGCCCATGATAAGGACCAAGTGCATTTCCTGCAGCTTTCTCTGCAGATGTGCTCCTCACCTTGAAATCCTCCTTGTTGGTTCCCAGCTCCTCACCGTGGCCTGTGCTCTCTGTTTCAGGCTGAGAACAAGGGGAAGCCCCTGCTGGACCATGAGGTGGCACCTGTGAATGTTCCAGCTATTGCTGCTGCCCATGCTATTAAGAGATACGTTGCCCAGGCAGCGGATGAACTCTCCTTTGAGGTAAGCAGTTCAAGGCGTTCCTTGTTGCTCAATTTTACAATGGCAAATGCCTTCAGAGCTGCACTGGTGCAAGTGCTCTCATGCTCGGCGATGTTTGGCAGTGCAGAAGAATGCAGTCATTTGAGCTGTGCTTTCCTCCCAGCCGTGCTGAAGCTGGGATTGACGTTGCAATCTCTTGCAGGTGGGAGACATCATCTGTGTCATCGACATGCCACCAAAGGAGCTGACCCCCTGGTGGAGAGGCAAGCTCGGCTTCCAGGTAGGCACAAGCTTCAGACTGGAGAGTGCAACTTCAGTAAAGGCAGGAATCTCAGCTTAGAGCTGCTCTGCCTGCACAGGATGCCCAGTGGACATAAACAGTTTCCTTGTGTCGGTGTCAGAGGACCTTGCCTTTGGCTGCAAATGTTGAAAAATTATTACCTTTATGCTGTGAACTATGGCCATTTTCTGCTGGATAGTCTTATGGAACGTCAGGCAAGCACGTTCTGAGGGAAATGTTACGTGCCTTTTGGTTTAACAGTTCAGATCTGAGAAGTGCTGCATGCAATAGTTGGCTTCTCTTCTTGTTACAGGCTGGATTTTTCCCAGGGGAGTGTGTGGAACTCATTAATAAGAACATTCCTGAGGCACTCATCAATTCTGTGCCAAAGCCAGGTAGGGATGTTACATTTGATGGTGTGGGAAAGCAAAATGAAGTCTTTTTGGGGGTATGTTCCATGTTTAGTACCTCCTTTATCCATCCCACATTGTCCTCTGGGTTGATGATTCTTCATGCACACCATGGGGCAGAGATTTGGCCCAATCCTCCTGTGTTTATGATTGGACTTGGCAAAACTATAGAATCTTCATAGAATGGCTTGGGATGGAAGGGACCTCAGGGATCATCATGCTCCAACCCTCCTGCCTCAGGATGGTCTCCCAGCCCCCACATTTAATGTCAGATTAGACCAGGCTGCCCAGGGCCCCATCCAGCCTGGCCTTGGGCTCCTCCAGAGATGGGGAAAATCCCTTTTTGTATGTACTGGTTGGTAATGTTCTTCCCGTTCTGACGTGCTCTGTAGAATGTGCTGTGCTCGGCCTCGTCCAACGGAGCCAAACCTGAAATGACCTGGTTTCTTCCTTTTGTTGTGCAGAGCCCAAGAAACGCAGCAAGATCCTCACCTTCCTTCGTTCCTTGGTGAAGGCCCGCCCAAAGAAACCGACCGAGCGGGAGGTGGAGAAGGAAAGGGTGTTTGGCGGTGACCTGGGAGAGCATCTTCTCCACTCCGGTCGTGATGGTAAGGAGCTGCCCATTCCTGAGATCTTCCTCTGCTGGCATCTAAATAAGATGAAAGGGAGCTCATATCTAGCAGGGGGTAGGCTGATAGCAGTGGAGGCACGTGTAATGGGAGTTGATGGCTGAAGGATAAAGTGAGGCGGATACTCCTAAGAGACAAGCACATCTGTATTTGCTTCAGCCAAGCCTGGCTGGGCTTAATGGATGGGATGTGAAGCACAGCCTGCAGCAGGACTTGAATCAGGAGCTCCACTGACGGCTGGCACGTGTTCTTCAGTCCCCCAGGTCCTCCAGAGCTGCGCTGAGTTCATTGAGCAGCACGGCGTGGTGCAGGGGATATACCGCCTGTCCGGCGTCGCGTCCAACATCCAGAGACTGCGGTAAGAGTGCTGCGACTGACACAGCCTGAGTGCATCTGGTGTGGCTTTGGGCTTGCCTTCCTCTCGCTCAACCGGGTTTGCGTCCCTCTCTCCAGGCAGGAATTTGAGTCGGAGCAGATTCCAGAGCTCACCGTCCGCGACATTCACAGCGTGAGCTCCCTCTGCAAGATGTACTTCAGGGAGCTCCCGAACCCTCTGCTCACCCACCAGCTGTACGGCAAGTTCTCGGTAAGCACAAGGCCACGTCTTTCATTTCCCTCTTCCTGGGCCTCTTGGCAGATGGCTGCAGCAGTGCCCCAGCTCGGAGGCCCTTTTGCTGTCAGCCCCACGAGGTTTACTCGCAGTGGTGTACTAGCCTGATTGGTGTCTCGCTCCCTTTCTGCACTACTCCAGGATGCTGTTGGTGCCGCTACAGAGGAGGAGCGGCTGCTCAGAATGCAGGACGTCATCCAGCAGCTGCCCGCTCCTCACTACAGGTCAGTGCTGCCCTCAGCCTGCTGAGCTCAGCCCTGCTGCATTGCAGAGGGCAACGATGCGGTTCCAGCCTTTGTCTTTCTGAATTGCAGCACGGCATGCTCGTTGGTGCTGAACGTTTGCCTCTCTTGTTTTCCAGGACACTGGAGTTCCTGATGAGACACTTGGCGTGTCTGGCTGGGAGCTCCACCACCACAAACATGCATGCCAAGAACCTAGCCATTGTGTGGGCTCCAAACCTCTTAAGGTAAACTTCTGGTTCTGTTTCAACACAACGCTTCATCTGTTCTTCCGTAAAAAAAAAACAGTCCTCCCTTTTTCTCCATCAAATGTGCTCTTCTCCTGTAAAATCTGTGGCTGACAGAAGCGCAGGAGCCTGGGCTGTTCTCCAACCCCACGGGCACAATATCTAGGTGACAATTGTGTTCTATTCTTTAGATGGGACTGACGTGTCCTTGATCATCCAGGGGAATTTCTGCAGTGGCATCACTGATTGCCCACTGCGGAAGTCTCCAGAGCCTCAGCTGACAGCTTTTGGCTGCAACAATTCAGACTCGGGGAAACGGTCTTGGAGAAATGACTTCTAAAATCTGCCTTTTCTACAGATCACAGCAGAACGAGTCTGCCTGCGCCAGCGGAAGAGCTGCCTGCATGGAGCTGCAGACGCAGTCGGATGTGGTGGAATTCATCATCAACCACACAGACGTCCTCTTCTGCTCCAAATCCGGAGCAGACATCGCAGATGCAGCAGGTGAGTGTCTTCCTCCATTAGCTTGATCTTGACCTGACACCTTGATCAAATGCAGGCCTTCTCCAGGACCTCTGAGATACTCTTTTACCATCAAGGGGACAGCAGACCTCTGGGCTTCCATTAGGGTGTGGCATCCTGTTGCTGGATGCTGAGAATGTCCAAGCCCAAACTTCACAAGGAGGAAACCGTCATTATTATGGTTTGCATGCAGGAAAAGCTTGATGCAAGCGTTGCAGTGAAGCTTTCTCAGTTCCCTGTCCCTTTTATCTAGGGGTGAGCTCTCTTAATGATGACCATGTCCTTTGCCATAAACAGACTTCTGCCCACATGGTTATTTTGGGCTCCTCTTCTTCCAGTGGCTGGGATAAGCAAGCCTGAGAAAAATACAGCACCTCCCCCAGAACTGTGGTGGCTGTGCTGCTGCTTTCTGATCCTCGCTCTTACCTGTGGTTTTCCCTGACAGGGCACAATTCTCTCCCAGGGCCCAAGTCTGTGGGGGTCTCTTCTGCTGCCACAAAGCTGCTCAGCCTGGAGGAGGCACAGGCACAGAGGCGAGGCCACAGCAGCTCTCCCCCTGTGACAGAGAGCAGCCGGGACATTGAAGTGGAAGAAAGCCCTGCAGCTGGGCAGGGCAAGTTCCACACCGTCATTGACTTTCCATCTGAAAGGTAAAGAGGACTTTCTTTTCCAGCACCCAGCATCATTCTTTGGGTGGGCTTTTCTGTTTTTCTGCAGAAACCAGGCAGTGCTAGGAACAAGCAACTGCTGCCAAGAGCTCAGTGCAGCTCTTCCCTCACCCTGCACCACGCACAACTCACAGCATTGGCTGTTTTCTCTCTCCAGGCAAAATCCACCCAGCAAGAGTGAGGAATCACCAGCTAGCAGTTGGTGTTGCTGCTTCAGCCTCAGAAAGCCATCCTCTGGCAGCAAACGCCAACTGCAGCACAATGCCAGGCAGCCCTCAGAAACAGCAGTGGTAGTCCTGGCAGGTAAGGGTGCAAATGCAGTTTCCAAATCCCTGCTTTTCATGAACATAGAATTCAAGCTTGCTCTGCACTTGTATCTCCTTCTGGCATTCCAGCCCCTGCCTAGCATCTTCAGTTCACCCCTGATCAAGAACCACTGTCGTAATTCAGCTTGTGAAAGTTTGACACTAACCCCTGTGTATCCTTTCTAGGTGAATCGAGCCCTTGCCAACCCAGAGGATCCAGGGCAAGTAGCGAGGATGCTCTCTGTGCTTCCATCAGTGGAGAGCTCTTAGGAAGCACAAATTGCTGCAGTTCCAACAGCAGCCTTCCATCTGACATCAGTAATGGAGAGAAGGAGATCATCGAAGTTCATGCTCTCATTACACCTGGCTCTGCTGAAGTTGCTGACCTGAGCCTGCAAGACACCACAGTCACAAGTGTGGATTTTAACCCAGAGTCTCTGCAGTGCAGCCCATCCCAAGCACAGTGTGAGTGCCCCGACAGCAGCACCTCCATGCAGGAGCAGGTCAGTGTCAGTGAAGAGGAGCAGAGCCTCTTGAATGAGGACTGTCAATCAGACCTCCAGTCCCAGGCACCGGACAGCAGCACTGAGAGCTCTGAGCCACTCTCTCCATGACAAGACAGGATGAGTCCCATCTTCACCGTGGACCTCTCCCACCCTCCTGTCCTTTATTTAATAATAAAAGCACACTCGTGCTCAATCAACGCCTTGACTGCCTCCAGAGTCTTCATTCACACGGACTGGGATGAATGCAGCAAACAGCAAGGCACCTCAGCTTGCAATGCTGTGGGTGTTGGGTTTGTGCAGCACAGCTCCGGGTTTGTTCCTGTTTTGTCTGGCTTTGGGATGTCTGCAGGGGGAGCTCTGCTACCATTTGGCATGGTAGCAAATAATCTCTCGCATCCTGGATGCTGCTCATGATACTCCCAAGCTTCCTGGCTGTGGCTTTGTGATGCTTTTCAGGGCCTTCTGATGCATTTTGATGCCTTGGATGTTGCTTAACACCTCCCTCCTCCCATCATGTCCTTTCCTGGCTCCCATCTACGAACTGGCCCTGCAGATCATCTCCAGACCTGTCATCAGCACACTGCGGCAGGAGAAGCTCCCCCTGGCCAACGTCAGGCAGTACTGCTTGGTCTGCAGCTCAGTGGCCATTTCCCTTTTAGGCGGCTCCTGCAGAAGAATCAAGCAGCAGAACCTTTTGCTCACCCTGCACCACACAAATGCTGCAAAAGCAGAAACAACCTGGGAATCTCTGGTTTGCAAGACTTCACAGACACTTATTGACTGTGTCTGATGGTTCCCTCCCATCCTTGATTTCCTTCTCCCCTTCTCCTCGTCTGATCCCACTGCTGAGCCATGATCAAGCTGCCCAGTGTGGCAGAGCATCGTGCAGAGCCGTGCTGGCACCTCCTCCCCTTCCTCTCCTGCAGCTCAGCGTGCAACCTGAGCAAGTTTTTTTCTGAGAAAGTGACCAGCTCTTTTCCATCCCTTTGCCCCTACAAACAGTTGTCCAGAGGATCTCGTCCAAGAATTCCTGGAACAGCCTGCAGCTGGCTCTCCTGAAGATCAGGCTCCTGCCTTTGCTTCCTGCCAGGCCCGCATTCCTTGAGATCACCAACTCAAGGAGGGCATGGTCACTGCAGCCCTGACCGCCTCCTGTCGTAACCCCTGGTGTGCACCATGTCCAGCAATGCTTCCCTTCTGCTTGCTGTGCCCAATGCCTGCACCACAGAGTGATTCTCACTGCACTCCAGGAGTCTGTCAGATTGCTTGCAGCCAGCCATGCTGATTTCCCAGACTGACTGGAATCCCCCATCAGGATGAGAGTCAGTGAGTGCGATGCTTCTGCTGGCTGCAGTAAGCAGCTCCCACCAACAGGCTCTCTTTCCAGGCGGCTGTAGCAGACCCTCACCTCCAGAAGCCCTGCACTGCTGCACTTCCTAATTTTACCCACAAGTTCACAACCTGCTCATGGCTCTTCTTAGTTCTTTGCAGTCAACTTCTCATCATAGAGGGCAAATCCCTTGCCTTCCAGAATTCCATAGTATCAATTGTGTCAGGATTTCTTTATTTTATTTATTTATTTATTTATTTATTTATTTCGATTTTCTAGGTAGGAAAATGAATTTCTGAGCCAGGAGAAGCAGAAGTGAAACAGTCTTCCTGGCACTGCTCAGGTTGCAGGAGTTGCCAAGTGCTCCTCAGGTAATGTGTGCTGAAGAGCTGACCTTGGTGGCAGGGGCTGTGGCTGCATTTTGTGCCTGTCATGCGGGAATCCAAGAAAGCCTATTCAGAGCAGGAGCTGCAGAGCGAGATAAACATCACGAGAA